>NW_024070189.1:71724264-71885899 GCF_014754425.2 Oryx dammah | reverse complement strand
TCAGAATTTTCCACAGCTTATTGTGATCCACACAGTCAAAGGCTTTGGCATAGTCAATAAAGCAGAAATAGATGTTTTTCTGGAACTCTCTTGCTTTTTCCATGATCCAGCAGATGTTGGTAATTTGATCTCTGGTTCCTCTGCCTTTTCGAAAACCAGCTTGAACATCAGGGAGTTCACAGGTCATGTATTGCTGAAGCCTGGCTTGGAGAATTTTGAGCATTACTTTACTAGCATGTGAGATGAGTGCAATTGTGCAGTAGCTTGAGCATTCTTTGGCATTGCCTTTCTTTGGGATTGGAATGAAAACTGACCTTTTCCAGTCCTCTGGCCACTGCTGAGTTTTCCAAATTTGCTGGCATATTGAGTGCAGCACTTTCACAGCATCATCTTTCAGGATGTGAAACAGCTCAACTGGAATTCCATCACCTCCACTAGCTTTTTTCATAGTGATGCTTTCTAAGGCCCACTTGACTTCACTTTCCAAGATGTCTGGCTCTAGATTAGTGGTCACATCATCATGATTATCTGGGTCGTGTAGATCTTTTTTGTACAGTTCTTCTGTGTATTCTTGCCACCTCTTCTTAATATCTTCTGCTTCTGTTAGGTCCATACCATTTCTGTCCTTTATCGAGCCCATCTTTGCATGAAATGTTCCCTTGGTATCTCTAATTTTCCATTCTGTTGTTTTCCTCTATTTCTTTGCATTGATCGCTGAAGAGGCTTTCTTATCTCTTCTTGCTAGTCTTTGGAACTCTGCATTCAGATGCTTATATCTTTCCTTTTCTCCTTTGCTTTTCGCCTCTCTTCTTTTCACAGCTATCTGTAAGGCCTCCCCAGACAGCCATTTTGCTTTTTTGCGTTTCTTTTCCATGGGGATGGTCTTGATCCCTGTCTCCTGTACAATGTCACAAACCTCATTCCATAGTTCATCAGGCACTGTGTCTGTCAGATCTAGTCCCTTAAATCTATTTCTCACTTCCACTGTATAATCATAAGGGATTTGATTTAGGTCATACCTGAATGGTCTAGCGGTTTTCCCTACTTTCTTCAATTTAAGTCTGAATTTGGTAATAAGGAGTTCATGATCTGAGCCACAGTCAGCTCCTGGTCTTGTTGTTGTTGACTGTATACAGCCTCTCCATTTTTGGCTGCAAAGAATATAATCAATCTGATTTTGATGTTGACCATCCGGTGAAGTCCATGTGTAGAGTCTTCTCTTGTGTTGTTGGAAGAGGGTGTTTGCTATGACCAGTGCGTTTTCTTGGCAAAACTCTATTAGTTTTGCCCTGCTTCATTCCGCATTCCAAGGCCAAATTTGCCTGTTACTCCAGGTGTTTCCGAGCGGGAGGAGACACCCCGCGTCCGAGGTCAGGGGCTGCCGGGAGGAGACACCCCACGTCTGAGGTCAGGGGCGGCCAGGAGAAGCCACCTCTTGCCCGAAGCCAGGGGTGGTGACCCTGAGGAGCCACCCCAAGCCCGAGGCCAGGGGCGGCAGCTGGGAGGAGCCACCTCGTGCCCGAGGCCATGAGAAACCCAGGGAGCTGTGCAGGCGCAGGAGGGCCTAGAGGAGCTATCCCACGTTGAAGGTCAGGAACGGTGGCGGTAAGGAGATACACCCCGTCCAAGGTAAGGAGCAGCGGCTGTGCTTTGCTGGAGCAGCCGTGAAGAGATACCCCACGCTGAAGGTAAGAGAAACCCATGTAAGATGGTAGGTGTTACAAGAGGGCATCAGAGGGCAGACACACTGAAATCATACTCACAGAAAACTAGTCAATCTAATCATACTAGGAGCACAGCCTTGTCTAACTCAATGAAACCAAGCCATGCCTGCGGGGCAACCCAAGACGGGTGGGTCATGGTGGAGAGGTCTGACAGAATGTGGTCCACTGGAGAAGGGAATGGCAAGGCACTTCAGTATTCTTGCCTTGAGAACCCCATGAACAGTATGAAAATGCAAAATGATAGGATACCAAAAGAGGAACTCCCCAGGTCATTAGGTGCCCAGTATGCTACTGGAGATCAATGGAGAAGTAACTCCAGAAAGAATGAAGGGATGGAGCCAAAACAAAAACAATATCCAGTTGTGCATGTGACTGGTGATAGAAGCAAGATCCGATGCTGTAAAGAGCAATATTGCATAGGAACCTGGAATGTCAGGTCCATGAATCAAGGCAAATTGGAAGTGGTCAAACAAGAGTTGGCAAGGGTGAACGTCGACCTTCTAGGAATCAGTGAACTAAAATGGACTGGAATGGGTGAATTTAACTCAGATGACCATTATATCTACTACTGTGGGCAGGAATCCCTCAGAAGAAATGGAGTAGCCATCATGGTCAACAAAATAGTCCGAAATGCAGTACTTGGATGCAATCTCAAAAACGACAGAATGATCTCCGTTCATCTCCAAGGCAAACCATTCAATATCCCAGTTATCCAAGTCTATGCCCCAACCAGTAATGCTGAAGAAGTTGAAGTTGAATGGTTTTATGAAGACTTACAAGACCTTTTAGAACCAACACCCCCAAAAAAAAGAATAACATTGAAACATATATATTATCATATGGGAAATGAATTGCCAGTCCAGGTTTGATGCCTGATACAGGATACTGGGGGTTGATGCACTGGGATGACCCAGAGGGATGATATGGGGAGGGAAGTGCGAGGGGGGTTCCAGATGGGGAGCACATGTACACTCGTGGCAGATTCGTGTCAATGTATGGCAAAATCAATACAATATTGTAAAGTAATTAGCCTCCAATCAAAATTAATATATTAGAAAAAAATAGAGTCAATGCAATCACAGAACCCTGGCAGTACCTAAAATAGAAAAAAAAAAAAAACTTTGGCAAAGAACAAAATTGGAGGACTAACACTACCAGATTTCAAGACTTATTATACAGTTACAGTTATTAAAACAGTGTGGTTTTGGCATCAAAATAAACAAATAGATCAATGAAAGAAAATAGAGATGGAAAATAGTAGTTTAGAAAAAAGACATACATGTATATAAACAACTAATTTCTGACAAAGTTGCAAAGGCAATTCAGTACAGAAGAGATAGTCATTATATGAAAAAAAATTTTATTTATTTATTTATTTAAACATTTTTTTGGCTGTGCTGGGTCTTTGTTGTTGCTCAGGCTTTTCTCTAGTTGGGTAAGCAGGGGATACTCTCTAGCTGCGGTGCATGAGCTTCTCATTGCAGTGGCTTCTCTTGTTGCCAAGCATGGGTTCTAGAGCACACAAGCTTTAGTAGTTGCAGCTCGTGGGCTCAGTAGTTGTGGCTCCCAAGGTCTAGAGCACAGGCTCAAAAGCTGTGGTGCAGGAGCTTAGGCGCTCCGCAGCGTGTGCAATCTTCCTGGGTCAGGGATCAAACCCATGTCTTCTGCCCTGGCAGGTGGATTCTTCACCACTGAGCCACCAGAAAAGCCCATCGTTATAATTTCTGATGCTTAAATTTCCCTGTCTTTGGCCCCTTGTAACAGTTCAACAGCTTCTTTGCTCTCTAACACACATTCCCAGCTCATCCTGTACATTACCTGCCCTCAGACTGGGATTAGTCATTTCTTCAAGGAGTTCTATGATCTGTTAGCAGAAAATGATATTTAGAAACCATTGTTGGGGCTCCTCAGTAATTACATTTAATAGACCTCTTTAATCAACAGAATTGGGCAACACATTTTCTGTTTGAAAAAGAAAAATAAATTGTGTTCTTATTAATATTTCTAATTCAAATTTAAGATTACCATGTTTTACTTAATCCTTTTGATTTTAGATCTATATATTTCTCTTTCACCAAAAATGTTGGTTCTCCTGCAGTGGCAGACAGATTCTTTACTACTGCACCACCTGGGAAGCCATAAATCTTGGTTCTAAGGCATAATATAACCACTCTTTTTTGCTCTATCTACAGGAAGATATGCTATTGTTGTTCAGTCGCTAAGTCATGTACAACTCTTTTGTGACCCCATGGACTGTAGCCCACCAGGCGCCTCTGTTCATGGGATTTCCCAGGCAAGAATACTGGAGTAGATTGACAGGGATCTAGGGTATCCAGGGATCAAACCTGGGTCTCCTGAATTGGCAGGTGGATTCTTTGTCAGTGAGCCACCAGGGAAACCCCCATATACAGTTTTTTTAATTTATTTTTTATTGAAGTGTAGTTGTTTTACAATGTTAATTAGTTCCTGATGCACAGCAAAGTGATTCAGTTATACATATGTATGCACACAAATATATATTCTTTTTCAGATTCTTTTCTATTACGGGTTATTACAAGATATTGAATATAGTTCCCTGTGCTATACAGTAGGTCCGTGTTGTTTTATCTATTTTCTCTATAGTACTGTGTATCTGTTAATCCCAATCTCTTAATCCCTCCTCTTCCTTTCCCTTTTGTTATTGTTATTCAGTTGCTCAGTCATGTCTGATTCTGTGTAGCCCCATGCCAGGCTTCCCGGTGCCTTCTCTCCTGGAGTTTGCTCAAGTTCATGTCCATTGAGTCGGTGATGCCATCCATCCATCTCATTTTCTGTCACCCCCTTCTTTTCCTGCCCTCAATCTTCTGCAACATCAGGGTCTTTTCCCTTTTGGTAACCATATATTTATTTTCTATATCTGTATAGTTTTTAAATAACAACATCAATGTTTTTATTGACCTGTGATTACTAAATATCATTTAAGATTTTTCTGTTTTTAGGATATAGCCTATTGGGAAAATGTAGGATTACTGCCCTACAGATAGTGTGTTTTAAATTCACTTGAAATTGTTATTTTCTCTGTGGTTGAGCCACTAATTTGATACACGATGTCATAGGCTAGGTCCCATAGAAAACATAGCCTGAATCAAAAGCTTATATGTTTATACTTTACTGGGTAGTGCAATTCCCAGGTATCGGGCATGACAGAACAAGGCAGGGAGGCAAGGAACAGGAAGAAATACAGGAGGAAGGCTAATGTTTGGTAGGAACTACACTGCTCCATCCCATAGGTCTGCCTCCGAGAGACCATCTGAATGCTTGCATCTTGAGACAGCTCAACACGGAGCAGGAAATGAAAAGTTTTCTTTTGGCAGGTATCAGCTGTCAGAGGTCAGGGTTTTGCCCCACGGGACATGAATTCTCCCGCACTTCTGTGTAGTGCATGCGTGGACACTGTAGAGCTGGTCACCACAGAAGTGGCTGAGGCGAAACAAGTGACCAAGGGCCTTGAAGACAGGTGAAACTGCAAAGGTCCAAAGTGAAAACATGAGTCGTCTGACACAGTACACCCTTGGGCCCTCAGTGTTCATTCCCTCTCATTATACCTGGTCTCATCTGACAATATGGGGTCTCCTCTACTGTGGGAACAAAAGGACTGCACTCCTTCTGAAAGGCGGGGTACAAGTCCAGTCATTCATAAAAATCCCTGAGACAGTTGGGTAGCTTCTCCGACTCAATGGACATGAGTTCAAGCAAGCTCCGAAAGATGGTGAAGGGGCAGGGAAGTCTGGCATGCTGCAGTCCATGGGGTCGCAAAGCGTCAGACATGACTAAGCGACTGAACAGCAACAAGCCACAATCTCTCTTAAGACTTAGGAAAAACGAGTTAGCAAGACAAGTTACAGTTCTCTGCAGCTGAGGCTGGTTCTGAAGCTCTAAGTGAACATTACATCATCTCCCTCCTACCATTCAGTCTAGATTTTGTCACTCTCAGCTAATACTTCGCTGCTGCTACTGCTGCTAAGTCACTTCAGTTGTGTCCGACTTTGTGCGACCCCAGAGACGGCAGCCCACCAGGCTCCCCCGTCCCCGGGATTCTCCAGGCAAGAACACTGGAGTGGGTTGCCATTGCCTTCTCCAATGCATGAAAGTGAAACGTGAAAGTGAAGTCGCTCAGTCGTGTCTGACTCTTCACGACCCCATGGACTGCAGCCTACCAGGCTCCTCTGTCCATGAGATTTTCCAGGCAAGAGTACTGAAGTGGGGTGCCATCGCCTTCTCCGAATACTTCTCTAGTATTTCCCAACTTGTCGGTCTGATTGCCTTCCTGAGGAGATATCTAGACTTTGATTTCTGCGGGGTCTGCATCGCCTCAACCGTGTCAGGTTATAGTTGTTGCAATTGCTTCTTTTCTGTTAGCATTGGGTACAGAAGCGTGCAGATATGTCCCAGTGAATCTGCTGGGCTCCAGTCCCACTTTTCCTGACTCTGTTGTGTGTAACAGCAACCCTGGTCCCTCATTGTAATGGGAGGGAGGTTGCCCTGGCAAGTATGTTATGCTTCCATCTCCATGTTCATTGGCATATTGAGCCCAAAGTATCCAGATGGTAATCTGAGCCTCTGGTTCAGTGGAACCTACACGATATCTTTGGGAAACATCCTCCCCTCTCCTCCCCCAAGTCAGAGTCTAAGATTGTAGGGACAATTTCAATGCATCTGAGTTACTGAAACCATCTGTAAATAGGTCTCCTTCTTTCCCTCCCTTTCCCACTCTGCTAACTGAGGCGTCGTTTGAACTTGTTGACAGTTCGCAAATCATGTAATTTTTTTATGAACATGGGGTTTTAAAAGAGCAATAAACTATTTCTGCCTTAAAAAAGAATATCTACCTTAAAAGTCACTGCTATTAGGATCCTTTCCTCCATCGGGCAAAACTTAGATGGTCCTCCTTTTCTTCTCTATTTGAGATGCTGTGAGTAAAGACTTTCCGTCTACATCCCACAGGCAGTAGCTCTATTTCCTGATTTAGTTCCCAAGGCTGTATTCCCATAAGTCCATCTACATTCATGAGGTCTTTGCTCTAAGGATATAGCCTGGGCTCAATATTTACAGACCTTTGACTCTATGCCCAGTGTAGCTCTCAGTACTGGGAGCTCAGTGGTGGCCCAAGCCAACTTGGCCTCTCTTTTCCTCCTGGAACACAGAGCTTTGAGATAAATGGATAAACAACACAATAGCATCTAGTTACTAGTGATGTGAAGAAAACATACATTTTAGGTTTTATCTGAGGTTGTTATACTCATGTACTGAGATCTGAACATCAAAAGGGACCTGTCATGTGAGGACTCAAGTGTTCCAGGCAGAGGGTACTAAAAATGCAAAGTCCCTGAGGTACGGAATAACAATAATGAGGTGGAGGTTTGAGAGTAATGAGTTCACAATAATGAGGCCCGAAAAGGGTAGGGTAGGCTTCCTTGTTGGTCACAGAAAGGAGCTTGGATTCTACTCCAAGACAATGGGAAGCTAATAGAGGGTTTGGAGTTGAGGAACAATAGGATTTGACTGACTTTTTGAAAAGCTTCTCTGACAGCTGTGATGAGAGGGGCAAGAGTAAAATCCAGGAGACCCGTTAGGAGGAAACTGCAGTGTTCCAGGGAAGAGATGAGATTGGAAGCTAAGAGGTCCTTTGTAACAGACGGGGCTTCCCTGGTGACTTGGACAGTAAGGAATCTACCTGCAACGCAGGAGACCCAGGTGTGATCACTGGATCATGAAGATCCCCTGGAGAAGGGAATGGCTGCCCTGTCCTGTATTCCTGTCTGAAGAATTTCATGGAAAGAGGAGCTTGGCAGGCTACAGTCCATGGAGTCACAAAGAATCAGACCCAACTTAGTGATTCACACACACACACATGAAAGATACAGTCTATTACCAGCTGTATATCTTTGGGGCTCTGTCATTTCCCAAATGATACTGCAGTTGACTTCCTGTTATTCCAGGAGATTCCTGAGGCTAGGCCACCCCCAAAGCTAAGTAAATGTAAGACAGTAACACATGTTGAGTCAATCTATAGCAAAATCTAACTTCTGCAAAAGGCTTTAGCAATAATAAAGCCTTTTCTCTTAAAAAAATATTTTATTGAAGTACACTTGGTTTACAATTGTTGTATTGGTTGAAGTATAGTTGTATTAGTTTCTGGTATATAGCAAGTGATTCAGATATGTATGTGTGCACGTGTGCGTGCTAAGTCACTTCAGTCCTGTCTCAACCCTATGGACTGTAGCCCGCCAGACTCCTTTGTTCATGGAATTCCCCAAGGAAGAATACTGGAGTTTGGGGTTTCCCAGGTGGTCCAGTGGTTAAGACTCCATGCTTTCACTGGATTCAATCCCTGGTCTGGAAGCAAAGATCCCACATGCTGCATGGTGTGGCCAAAAAAGATAAAAAGTAACAAATAAATAGATAACTTTTTTTAAAGAATACTGGAGAGGATTGCCATACTCTCCTCCAGAAGATCTTCCTGACCCAGGGATCAAATCCATGTCTCTCACATCTCTTGCATTGGCAGGTAGGTTCTTTACCACTAGCACCACCTGGGAAGCCCATATATATGTGTGTGTGTGTGTGTATGTGTATATATAGATATAGTCTTTTTCATATTCTTTTCTATTACGATTTATCACAGGATATTGAATAGTTCCCTGTGCTATACAGTAGGACCTTGTTTATCCATTCTCTATGTAATACTTCACAGCTGCTAATCCCCAACAACTCCAATCCACTGCTCCCCAACCCTCCTGCCCCTTGAAAACCACAAATCTGTTCTCTGTGTCTGTGAGTCTGTTTCTGTTTCATAGATAAGTTTATTTTGTCGTATCTTGCATTTCACATATAAGTGATATCAGGCGATATTTTGTCTTTTTCTGACTTACTTCACTTAGTTTGAGAATCACTAGGTCCATCCAGTTCAGTTCAGTTCAGTCGCTCAGTCGTGTCCGACTCTTTGCGACCCCATGAATCACAGCACGCCAGGCCTCCCTGTCTATCACCAACTCCCGGAGTTCACTCAGACCCATGTCCATCGAGTCCGTGATGCCATCCAGCCATCTCATCCTCAGTCATCCCCTTCTCCTGCTGCCCCCAATCCCTCCCAGCATCAGAGTCTTTTCCAATGAGTCAACTCTTCGCATGAGGTGGCCAAAGTACTGGAGCTTCAGCTTTAGCATCATTCCTTCCAAAGAAATCCCAGGGTTGATCTCCTTCAGAATGGACTGGTTGGATCTCCTTGCAGTCCAAGGGACTCTCAAGAGGCTTCTCCAACACCACACTTCAAAAGCATCAATTCTTCGGCGCTCAGCCTTCTTCAAGTCCAACTCTCACATCCATACATGACCACTGAAAAAACCATAGCCTTGACTAGACGGGCCTTAGTCAGCAAAGTAATGTCTCTGCTTTTGAATATGCTATCTAGGTTGGTCATAACTTTTCTTCCAAGGAGTAAGCGTCTTCCATGTTGCTACAAATGGCATTATTTCATATTTTTCTATAGCTGAGTCATATTCCACTGGGTAAATATCTCACATCTTCCTTATCCATTCATCTGTGGATGGATATTTAATTTTTCCCATATCTTGGTTATTCTGAATAGTGCCAGATAATATACTGTTTCACTCTATCCTCTCCCAAATCTGCAAGGTGGCTATAATAAGGCCATAAATTTTACATGTTCTCTATGATTTAATCATTGCCACAAACTGTGAGGTAGGAATTATTCATTTACAGCTAAGAGATGAACAAACTGAGACAGAGATATTCACTTGCGAAGGCCACAAAATCAATAGTACAATACTCAGGTAAGAAAAGGCAGAGGAACCAGAGATCAAATTGTCAACATTCTTTGGATTGTGGAGAAAGCAAGGTAATTCCAGAAAAACATCTACTTCTGTTTCATTGACTATGCTGAAGCCTTTGATTGTGTGGATCACAATTAACTGTGGATAATTTTTAAAAGACACGGGTATACCAGACCACCTTACCTATCTCCTGAGAAACCTGTATGTGAGTCAAGAAGCAACAGTTAGAACTGGACATAGGACAAATAACTAGCTCAAAATTGGGAAAGGAGTATTTCAAGGCTATATATTGTCACCCTGCTTATTTCACTTCTATGCAGAGTACATTATGCAAAATACTGGACTGGATGAATTATAAACTGGAATCAAGATTTTCAGGAGAAATATCAACAACTTCAGATATGCAGATGATACCACTCTAATGGCAGAAAGTGAAGAGTAACTAAAGAGCCTCTTGATAAGGGTGAAAGAGAAGAGTGAAAAGGCTGGCTTCAAAATCAACATTAAAAAACTAAGATCATGGCATCTGGTCCTATCACTTCATGGCAAATAGAAGGGGAAAAAGTGGAATCATTGCAAATTTTACTTTCTTGGGCTCCAAAATCCATGTGAATAGTGACTGCAGTCATGAAATTAAAAGACATTTGCTCCTTGGAAGGAAAGCTATGACAAACCTAGTGTGTGCATGCTAAGTCATTTCAGTCGTGTCCAAATCTTTGACCTTATGGACTGTAGCTGGCCAGGCTCCACCGTCATGGGATTCTCCAGTCGAGAATACTGGATGGGTTACCATGCCCTCCTCCAGGGGATCAACCCAGGGATCAAACCCACATCTTCTGCATTTCAAGTGGATTCTTTACTACTGAGCCACCAAGGAAAGTGGAAGTGAAAGTTGCTCAGTTGTGTCTGACTCCTTGCAACCCCATGGACTATACAGTCCATGGCATTCTCCAGGCAAGAACACTGGAGTGGGTAGCCTTTCTCTTATCCAGGGGATCTTCCTAACCCAGGGATTGAACCCAGGTCTCCCACATTGTAGGCAGATTCTTTACCAGCTGAGCCACAAGGGAAACCCAAGAATACTGCAGAGGGTAGTCTATCCCTTTTCTAGCAGATCTTCCCGACCCAGGAATCCAACCACAGTCTCCTGCATTGCAGGTGGATTGTTTACCAACTGAGCTATAAGGGAAACCTGGACAGTGTGTTAAAAAGCAGAGACATTACTTTGCCAACAAAGATCCGTGTAGTCAAAGCTATGATTTTGCCAGTAGTCATGGATGGGATGTGAGAGTTGGACCATAAAGAAGGTTGAGCACCAAAGAATCGATGCTTGTGAATTATGGTGCTAGAGAGGACTCTTGAGAGTCTCTTGGACAGCAAGGAGATCAAACCAGTCAATCCTAAAGGAAATCAACCCTGAACATTCACTGGAAGGACTGATGCTGAAGCTAAAGCTCCAAAACTTTGGCCACCTGATGCAAAGAGCCAATTCTTTGGAAAAGACTCTGATGCTAGAAAAGATAGAAAGCAAAAAGGAGAAAGGGGTGGCAGACGATGAGATGATTAGATAACGTCACCTACTCAATGGACACGAATTTGAGAAACTCTGGGAGAGAGTGCAGGACAGAGGAGCCTAGCATGCTACATTCCATGGGGTCACAAAAAGTTGGATATGATTTAGCTACTGAACAGGGGCTTCCCTGGTGGCTCAGAGGTTAAAGTGTCTGCCTGCAATGCGAGAGACCTGGGTTCGATCCCCTGGAGAAGGAAATGGCAACCCACTCCAGTATTCTTGCCTGGAGAATCCCATGGACAGAGGAGCCTGATGGGTCACAAAGAGTTAGACACTACCTAGCGACTTCACTTTCACTTTCACTTTAGCTACTGAACAGTAACAACTTATGTCTCCCTGGAGAACAGGAGATGTACTTCGTGACTTACATAAGGCAAAACTTTGTTTCCAAGCTTAGTTTATTTTCATCACTCCAAACACCCTTAGCATAAGCCTGAGAATCTAAAATACACTGTTGGGTAAAGGTATTACTTTTCTCAATTCTCCTACTTTTTGAATGAATCTAGTTGAGTCATCTTAATTCCTGCTGGTGTCACTTAACCTATAATGAATGATTTGATGGACAGAAAGCCAACAAACAAAAAACTGCTGCTGACATCTCAATGGTCTGCTTTACTCAGCAATCAAAATGCCGTGTCCCCAACTGATAGAAAATACCTTATGTTCCAGCTACTCAGAAATTGAGGGCTTGTTCTAGGATTTTCATTACTCAATAGGACAGATTCCATCCTTATCAGGAACAAAATGGTAAGGAGTTAACAAGTCCTTATTACTAGAATTAGAGAAACAATTTTTCATTAGATTCTCTTAGCTCTCAGTGACAAATCCCACTGTTATAGGCATAAAACTGAGACTCAAAAATCTCTCTCTCTGTCTCTCTCTCACACACACACACACCCCCCAGTCCAGAGACTGATGAAAATTCAATTAAATTTTCATTAAACTATGTATTCTTTCAAGAACAGTGGCTGTGTCTTGTTTACCATTCTAGCATCTGGTCCAGAGCCTGGCTCAGAACGAGCATTCAATAAATATTTGTTGAATAAATTAGCAAAATCTGAAGATGCATAAAATTTTTCAAATTTTATTGAAATATAGTTGATTTACAATGTTATGTCAATTTCTGCTGTACAGCAAAGTGATTCAGTTACACACACACACATACATATATATTCTTTCAAATTCTTTTTCTTTTCATCTTCTTTTCCATTATGCTTTATCACAGGATATTGAATATAATTCCCTGTGCTATACAGTAGGGCCTTGCTGTTTAGCCACACTATATATAACACTTTGCATCTTTTAATCCCAAATTACCAATCTTTCCCTCCCTCACCCACCTTCCCCTTGGCAACCACAAGTCTGTGCTCTATGTCTGTGAGTCTGTTTCTCTTTAGTAGATACATTCATTAGGTACATGGTAAAGTGATTTAGTTATTCATATATGAGTGAGTGAAGTCGCTCAGTCATGTCCGACTCTTTGCAACCCCATGGACTATAGCCTACAAGACTCCTCTGTCCATGGAATTTTCCAGGCAAGAGTACTGGAGTGGGTTGCCATTTTCTTCTCCAGGGGATCTTCCCAACCCAGGGATCGAACCTGGGTCTCCCGCACTGCTGCTGCTGCTGCTGCTGCTAAATCGCTTCAGTCGTGTCCAACTCTGTGCGACCCCATAGACGGCAGCCCACCAGGCTCCCCCGTCCCTGGGATTCTCCAGGCAAGAACACTGGAGTGGGTTGCCATTGCCTTCTCCAATGCATGAAAGTGAAAAGTGAAACTGAAGTCGCTCAGTCGTGTCTGACTCTTAGCGACTCCGCGGACTGCAGCCTACCAGGCTCTTCCACCCATGAGATTTTTCCAGGCAAGAGTAGTGGAGTGGGGTGCCATTGCCTTCTCCCTCCAACATTGCAGGCAGACGCTTTACCGTCTGAGCTACCTCAGATCATTTTCCATTATTATCATAAGATATCGAATATAGTTCTCTGTGCTATACAGTAGGACCTTATTGCTTATCTATTTCAGAAATTTACCTGTTTTTAAAACCTATTTTTCTTTTTTAAAAACTTGTTTGGTTTTGGCTGCACTGGGTCTTTGGTGCTGCCCCCTAGCTGAGGCGTATGGACTCTTCCCAGAGCAGGGATTGAACCCGTGTTGAACCCTGAACTTCAAGGCAGATTTTCAACCACTGGACCACCAGGAAAGTCCTGGTATGTACCTGTTAACCCCAAATTCCTAATTATCCCTCCATTGGCCTTACATGGAAGCCAGAAACTACAGCTAAGAAGCAGAAACTACCTTTACTCATGGAATGGACTCTCCAATTTGCCATATCATATTCCTACGGTAGTTTTTTTTTTTTTTAAGTAAAATATTCTTATAACCACATCATTCAAAGAAAAGGGAAATGTAAATTAAGAGGGTGTATGAAAAGCAGAACATTGAATGGTGTTTAATACAACTGCAAAATTTGTGCGTGGAAAGAATACATCTTAAATCAGAATTATGCAACAACTCTAGAAGGCAACTGACTTTGCAGTCCTTCATCTAGTTCTTCTGGATCCATCATTATTGGAGATGTTGAATAGTACTGCATCTCCTTTAAGCTTTGAATTGATGTTTAAAAAAAAAGTCTCTCAAATGGTTGCTATTTGCTTCCAATTACCTTAAAGGTCTAAGAAAAATTCCAGGACACTGTCATAAGGTTTATGCAGACTGTCGGTTTTTTAAAAAAAGTCACAACTTAAATGTTGAGAGTTACGTTTTATTCGGCAGAAATTTTTAGGACTTAAGCCCAGGAGGCAGCATCTCAAGTAACCCTGAGAGAACTGCTCGGAGGAGTGTGGGGAGGAGTCAGGTCATATGGAGGTTTGCAACAAAGGGCAGGAAGTCTGAACATCAAAGGTATTTTTGTGAATTAAAGAAAACCAGATATTTCCAGTTAAGGAATTTGGTGACTTTCTACACATGAGAAAATGAAAGAGTCTGGGTTTACGGAAATCATTTCTTTTTGTATGCATCTCAGCTATCTAGGGCCAGTACCCTGCCTTTTTCCCTCAGTGCTAACCTTAGCAAGTGGCTGCTGGATCACAGGTTGTTCTTCCTCGTTGCCCTGGAGGCCTAGAATCACTGATGACTGTGGCATCCTTGTTAACTGATATGGCAGAAAATACTCCATTTCTCAAGACCTATTATAAGACCGGATTCAGGCCTGAAAGAAATAGCCAAAACTTTAGTCCTTCCATCCCTTAGTGTACTCTTCACAGAGCTTTAGTTTTCAAAAGCCCTTCGGGTTCTGTCTCAGCAGTTTAAATGCTGTGAAATTGGTGGGGTGAGATACCACAGATAGGGAGGACAGTGAGGCCCAGGAGGCTGAGTGCCTTGCTAGGAGTTAGACAGACACTTGATGGAAAAGTAGGCCCCAGACCCTGACCCCTCTGCCTCTGCTTTGGAGCCTTCTGGAGATTGGACAGAAAAAACAGATGGCCGGAGAAAAGAAATGGAAATGAAAATAGATCTGAAGAGAGGTGGAGAGTTTGAAGGGGAAAGGAAAGTGCAGAAGAAGGCAGACATTGAGAGGTGGAGAGAAGGTAGTAGAAAGGGTGAGGGGCTGCTCCCAAGGAGAGTGAGATAAGGCAAGATATCTGGGGCTGCCGGTGAACCTCATTCCCTCAGTGGCAAAACTAGACGAGAGAGGAGGAGGTTTGCTCAAGGATGTCCGGTATTTTGCCACGTGGACACTGGAACCTGAATCCAGGTCCTCTGATCCCACTCATGGGATCTTTCTTCGGTTGCTCACAGAGAAGATGGAGCAGAGGGCAGAGACCCGAGAAGGCCTCCGGCAGGCAGGGGCAGAGTCCCACGAGGAGTGGACAGAGAGCTCTGCCTAAGTCTGGCAGAGCCCAGGTGGCCGAGTCCCAACAATTTTCATGAGCCCCTAATCTTCCAGCTTCTGGTTTGAAGGCGGCGAGGGGAAATGCCTCCCGCCCCTGGCCCAGTATTCGGGGACTTTCGGAACCTCCTAGAGATGGTCAGGGGCTTCTGGAAACATCATGGCAGGAATCAAACATCAAACGACTGATATTTCTGAACGGCCACAATTTCTTAAGAAATATTCTGAAACACTGGAGATGAAAATGCTTAAAGAGCAGGCAAAATTTGTCCAGTGGCATTCGGGAGTTACTGAAGCATTCGAAACCTCTTGGCTCTGCGGTCTATTCAAGGGTCATAAGTCTGGAAAATCCTGACTTATTCAATTCATCTCAGTTCAGTCACTCAGTCAGTCGTGTCCGACTCTTTGCAACCCCATTGACTGCAGCATGCCAGGCCTCCCCGTCCATCACCAACTCTCAGAGTTCACTCAACTCATGTCCATTGAGTCGCTGATGCCATCCAACCATCTCATCCTCTGTCTTCCCTTTTCTCCTCCTGCCTTCAATCTTTCCCAGCATCTGGGTCTTTTCAAATGAGTCAGTTCTTTGTATCAGGTGGCCAAAGTAGAGTTTCAGTTTCAGCATCAGTCTTTCCAGTGAATATTCAGGACTGATCTCCTTTAGGATGGACTGGTTGGATCTCCTTGCAGTCCAAGGGACTCTCAAGAGTCTTCTCCAACACCACAGTTCAAAGGCATCAATTCTTCGGCGCTCAACTTTCTTTACTCTCACTCCCACGACTACTGGAAAAACCGTAGCTTTGACTAGACGGACATTTGTTGGCAAAGTAATGTCTCTGCTTTTTAATATGCTGTCTAGGTTGGTCATAACTTTTCTTTCAAGGATCTACCCTGCCTTCGCCTAACTCCAAAAGGCGATTTGTCCACACAGTTCCTCGACTATTTTCGGAAGTATTCGGGGTCGGCACGAGAGAAGGCGCCCTCTGGCGGCGGAAATTATCACCATTTCCACCCCTCCCCAGCCCCTGGGTTGGGCCGGCACGCGCAGACGCAGTTGAGCGCCGGCGGCCGTTCAGACCGGATGTGGTTGCTGCTGAGGTCACTTCCGGCCGGTGACGGTGCGGACGGGTCAGAAGCGTAGAGGCGGCGGCAAAATGGCGGCGCCTGAGGAGCGGGATCTAACCCAGGAGCAGACAGAGAAGCTGCTGCAGTTTCAGGTAGCAGCGAGCACTCGGTGCAGCGAATGTTGCCGCGGGCTAGGGAGTGGGTCTCTAGAGGAGCCCAGAACCCTGCTCAGATTGGGCCCGAGATTCTTCTCAGAGCAGCAGACGGTCCCCCTCCCCCCCAGCCGCCAACTGCCCTGCTAGGTGCCCCCGGCCTCCGAACCTCTGTCTGTCCCCGGCCTTCCAGGAATGGCTGCGGCCAGACCTGCTCTCGCTCTCATCAGCGGGTCAGCTCTCCAGGTTCCCCTTTAGCAGTGCCCGTCCTCAGCCATCCTTTCCAACCAGGTTACCGGTTGGACCCTCTCCGCCCACGACTGTGGATCCGCTGAGATGCTTAATCCCCACCGTGGAGTTGGCCTCGTTTCGGGTCTCTGTTAGAGCCTTTCACCAACTGCCCATACCGTTTCTACAAACATTTATTGATGGCTTTTTAGGTGCCAGGTCCTGTGTTGGGCGCTTTGGTAGGGTGGGGGCAGAAATGGCCCCCACCCTAAAGGTGTGGGAGGACACCTCGTATTGAAACAATGCAGCGTTGTGAATGTCATCTGTGCCTTCTGAAGGGGTTTATTTCCTGGAGCTGATTCCTGGACTCACGCGCTTGGCTCTGCTTGAGGAGGATGGATGGTACACTTGCTGCAGTCTGCCTCGTTTTAGTGGATGTGTCGGTTAAAAACTTTTGACACTAAACACCTTATCCCTGAGCTGGAGAATCCGGTTGGAGGAAACTTAGGTTACCTTGGCTCTGTGTTACCCTAATGGGTACCAGTTTATTTCTGTGGCACATATCTTAAGTGTTTACCCCCTAAGGACGTTGTGGAGATCACAGTGAGTTTATGGATGTTTAAAAGGGTTTCATAAACAGTAAACTTATCTCAAACAGTATTGCAGCTGTTAATCCTTATTTAACTTAGGGTAGAATTAAAGTTAGTGGTACACTTATTTCCTAATATAAACTGTGCTAAGTATTCATTAATTCCACGATATTTACCAAGAACTGTAGTGCTCAGGCAATAACACCAGATGGTTAGAACACCACTTATTGAGTGTAGTGTTGTAAGTACTTTGCTAAAACATTTGGCACACTAATGTATTTTATACAAGAGTTTAATTAATACAACAATTGTATTTAATACAATGGCCCTATGAGATTCATATAGTTACAGTCTCTATAAAGATGAGGGATATGAGGCTTAAGAAGGAACAGGCCTGGTTTACACAACTAGTAGGTTATGGTGTCAGATTTAAAGCCAGGTCCCTTTCCTCAGCATTTCCTGCGTTCTTGAGGTGATGCGGTGCAACACGTGGGAGCAGCAGTATACAGCTGAAAGTGGAATGCCAGTGCGCTGATAGTTTTTTTGTCCTTTTTGTAAGTTCTAGCTTTTCTGTGGTTTCCTTGATTTCACTGCAGTTAATATTGAAGTGTTTTCTCTTAAATCAAGCAGTGGGTTGGAAGCATATAGATTGGAAAATACTGTCACAGAAGTAGTTGACATTTGATTGGAGTTCTGAGTAGAGAAATGGATGACACAGCAGATTAGAGTTAGAATGAATAAAGAGCGGGCAACTAGCTTCCACTTCCTGGTAGACCACTAATTTCAGAGTTTTCTTTAACTTTGGCAGATCATTTTATTCCTTACAACTCTTGAGGGATAAGCCCCCGTATGGTTTTAAGGTCTAATGAGGTGATGTGAACTGTAAGTCGTGAAGTACTAAGTCTAGTCCTGGAAGAACATGAATATGTGGTAGCATTTCTGAGATAAAGTGCATGGGAACCTCTGTTTTTGTCTTCACTGGATATTTCTATCAATAAGAGAGGTGAGTAGCAGGTTAGAATTGTATTAAGATTGCTTTGCTTAATAAGGCAAGTACATTTTACATTTGTGTGTTCTCTAAGCAATTGCTTGGATCAGATTCACCATCCAGATTACCATGAACACTCCAAAATTTACTAGGTGTCAAGCATTATACCAGATATTTGATGTACATCAACTCTTTTAAACCTTTTCACAACACTGTAAGGTGTTAACGCCAATCATTGTATTAACGAAGAAACAGGTTCTGTGAGGCCAGGTAACTTGCTGAAGTAGTAAGTGACAGAGATTTAGAAATCCATACCCATAGCCATCTTGCCTATAAGCTAATGGAGAAGCCAGATATATACATAAACAATGGATATTTTTCATAAGTATAATAAACATAGTGGTATAAACCAAGGAAATTTAGGGAATAATAGTATTGATGAAGGTGGGAGGGGTAAAGAAGATGGCTTAGTAGTTACCATTAAGTTTCTACTGTGCCTCAGGCATGGTGCTAGACAGTTTATAATGATTATGCTTAATTCTCACAATAGTGTTGTAAAGGTGCCACAGGTGGTATGCCTCCTAGGTAAGGAAATGGGTCTTTTGAAGTATTTTCTCCAGATAATTAAGCTATTAAGCAGTGAGGATGGAGTTAGAAATCTAGTGGGTCTGGTCTGAATTTAAAGGCTGGACTCCTTCCACCGTTCTTTGCCACCTTGAAGGACGAATGAAATAACTGGAGGTGGGCAGGAACATGTTCAGAGCTGAGATATGACTGTGAAATAATGTGGAATGTGTGTATTGTGATGGATTTGGAGAATTGGAAGTTGAAAATAAGACTGGAAAGGTAAATTATAGCCAGATTTTGGAACCCTTTCAGAGCAATGTTCAGTGGTTTAAAGCTTAATCTGTAGGCATGAGGACCCACCAAAGGTTTTTTCTAACTCTCGAGTGAAATAACACTGGGTTTCAAGTTTGCATCACTAAAAGTATGGAGCATGTGCTTGGACTCTCCACAGGGATCAGAACAGGATGACACTGCTAGGAGTCGGTTTTTAATATGTTGCTTCATTTTATATATTGAAATTAGCAAAAAGTGAAATATTTTGGAAATTTCAGGTTTCTTCTGTTTCACCATTTCTGTGACATGTGATTTGATTGGAACTCCTTAGGGTATATTTAGCAGATTCTGAGTCTGTCTTATGTCTTTTAAGATTTTTCTAGTTATTTTCTCCTCTTTATTTTGGATCTAATTGAATATGAGTAACTGATGCCATGTTTGTTTTAGGCTGCTTCAAATGGGAAGTAATGGGTTTTTAGAGGAGCTAATGCAAATATGGGGAAGGTCATTTGTATTGAAGTCCATTTTTCCAGATTTCCAAGTGTAGCAGACTTCCCTGGTGTACCGCCTCTAGGTTTTGTTTGAACACCTGGAGAAGAATGACATGGGCAAAGAGAAAGGACTAAAGGAGCTATGCGTGGCCAGTAGAGAAAGAGTTCTGTTCTTCCTGTACAGGAGTATGAAATTTGAGATTTGAAGGTGTTTTTATGTTGTTTAAACACTTATTGGGCTCCCCTGGTGGCTCAGATGGTAAAGAATCTGTCTGCAATGCAGGAGACCCAGGTTCAATCCCTGAGTTGGAAAGATCCCTGGCAAAGGAAATGGCAACCCACTCCAGTATCCTTCCCTGGAAAATACCATGGACAGAGCAGCCTGGCAGGCTGCATTCCGTAGGGTTAGAGCCAGACATGGCAGACTTGAGTGACTAACACACACAAACACTTATCGAACATTTACTTTATCCAAAGTGCTCTAGATGCGTTGTATCATTAAGTCCTCCCAATAAGCATGGTGTAGGTTCTGGTGTTGGTGAGTAAACTAGGATCAGGATATAGTTTACCTAAGGTTAGTGATGAGCTTAGAATCCAGAAGTCTGGTGCTCTTTCTTGTCACCTAACACTACCTCTCTGGCTTTAGGTTTTGATTTTGTTTTCAACTATAGGTGAGTGAGTAGGGCCAGTGGAAATAGTATGGGACACTTTTAAGACAGAGAACACAGTAAAGAAGTCCAAGAGTGTGATTCTAATCCTGGAAATCCTCGCTAATGTGAATTCTCTTAATCTCCTCTACATGAAGATGGACTTTTTAAGGAGAAGGGAAGAAGAATCCCCCAAAGTGGGAATGAACAAGGAGCACCATTCTTTCACTTCCATACCCACGGGTATGAGAGAGAAGATGGGAGAGAGGGCTTCAGAGCAAGTATTTTTAGGGAAAAGCCAAGCTTCAGTTATAACATGAAAGTGAAGGAAGTGCTCAGGGAATTTAAGGATGGATCTAGGGGATATAGCTGATATAGCAGGGCTTTTAATTCTAAACAGAATCCTAAAAATGTGCTAGACTACTTTCCAGGAAGTTTTGGCAGCCCACAGTCTCACCAAGAGGATGTGAGATGACCTGTTTCTCCACATCCTTGCCAGCATTGGATGGTATCTTTTCAGTTTTTGTCAATCTGATTAAATTTTCAGAGTCCTTATCTCAATTTGCATTTCTAGTGATAGTGGTAGTTATAATTCTTGATTTTTGTTTTGCAGTCACTTGAGTTTGAACAGCTAATGCAAACATTTGTTTTAAGCTATTTCAAATGGGAGAGAGTAGGAACATAAGAGTGACAGATTGGCTTATCAGCCTCTGTTTTTTAAAAATAGAGATAATGCATGTGTCCCACATTATATAGAAGTTATGTTTTCTGGTTGCCAAATAAAATGTGCTGATTTTCAATTTCACTGTTTTATAAACTCCTGATTGTGGATGAGATTGAAGTTCTTTTGGCTATTTATGGTTAGTTATTATATAAATTCCCTGTTTATCCTTTGTTCATTTTCTTTTGGATTATTTGGCATTTTCTTATCAGTTTGTACAAGTTCTTTATACTGGACATGTATAGCAAATATTTTCTTCTATAACATCATTTATCTTTGCTTGTTATCTCTTTACTCACACTTGTTTAAAATTGTCATTCTTTTTGTTCTTTCTGGCCTTTTGATTGTCTATTTTGTGTAAGAATGCCTTCCACTTAATGAGCTTATACAAATGTTCTCTATTGTTTTCAAAATATTTTACAGATTTATTTTTAAAATCAGGTCTTTAATCCATATGGAATTAATTTCTGTATATATGAGATGAGAAACCAACTTCATATTTTTCCAGTAAAGACTGTAGGTTAGCTAAATAGTCAGTTCCTCCCCCAGCTGATTTGAGTAGTCCTCTTTATCATACTTCTCGATAACCTATTTGCTAGTAACATTACTGAATTAATAATACCAGCTTTATATCAGCTTTTAATATCTGAGCGGACAGGACTCTTTCCCTATTCTTTTTTTAAATTATTGGTAATTCTTACAAGTTCTTTCATGTACATTTAAAAATCATTTTGTGCAGCCATGGAATTACAGAAATTGCTTAAAATAATATATTAATTTGGGACTGGTTGAAGTTCAGGAATGTGTACATTTCTTTATTCAGATGTCACATGTCCTTTAAAATATTTTTGGTAACTTTGTTTTAGATTTTTGTACATTCCTTATTAAACTTATTCCTAGGTATTTTGTAGTTTTGCTCACCCTGGGAACGGGATACCTGTTTATTTCTTAAGTGGTTACCAATAGAAACACTGTGGAATTTTGTATATTTATCTAGATTTTTTTAAACTTTATTTTCTATCCAGTTTCTTATCATGTTTTCTGATCATTACTAATTTTCTAACCGCTAATGTTCTAGTTTTATGTCTTGGGCTCTTTTAATAGCAGTTTTATTGAGATATAATTCACATATCATAAATTAACCCTTTTAAAATCATAAGTTAATCCTTTTAAAGTATGCAGTTCAATGGTTTTAGTATATTTACAAAGTTGTGCAGTCATTACCACTGTTTACTTCCAGAGCATTTCTGTCACCTCAGAAAGAAACCCATTAGCAGTCACTCCCCATTCTTTCCTTCTAACCCCGGGTAACCACTAATCTATATTCTGTCTCTATGGATTTTGCCAGTTCTGGGCATTTGGTTTTAATGTCATCATACACTACACAGCCTTTAGTGCCTCACTTCTTTCATTTAACATAATGTTGTCAAAATTCATCCATATTGTAGCCTGTATCAGTACTTCATTTTTTTTTTTATGGCCAGTAATATTTCATTGTTTGGATAAAACACATTTTGTTTATCCATTCTTCAGTCGATGGCCATTTGTAGTGTTTTCACTTTTTAGCTTATTATTGCTGCTACAAATTTGCATACCAGTTTTTATTGGGACATGTTTTTGTTGCAACTAGGAGTAGAATTGCTGGGTCATTTGGTAACTTTAACTTTCGAGAAATTGCCAAAATTTTTCAAAGCAGTTATACCATTTTCCCTAGCAATAGTACGTGAAGGTTCCTGTTTCTCCACATCCTTACTAACATTTGTTAATCATTCATCTTTGAAACCTTCTTAAAAGTGTGAGATGTTATCTCGTTTTGATTTGTATTTCCCTAATGACCTAAATGGACTTCCCTGGTGGCTCAGACAGTAAAGTAAAGCGTCTGTCTACAATGCCGGAAACTCTGGTTAGATCCCTGGGTCGGGAAGATCCCCTGGAAAGGAAATGGCAATCCTCTCCAGTACTATTGCCTGGAAAATCCCATGGACAGAGGAGCTTGGTAGCCTACAGTCCATGTGGTCGCAAAGAGTCAGACACGACTGAGCGACTTCACTAATGACCTAAATAATGATGAGCATCTTTTCTTATGCTTATTGGCCATTTAGGGCTTCCCTGGTGGCTCAGATGGTAAGGAATCTGCCTGCAATGCAGGAGACCCAGGTTCGATTGCTGGGTCAGGAAGATCCCTGGAGAAGGATATAGCTACCCACTCCAGTATTCTTGCCTGGAGAATTGGACAGAGGAGCCTGGCGGGCTGCAGTTCATGTGGTCGCAGAAGAGTCAGACAGGACTTAGCAACTAAACAAAAAAGATGCTGAATTTAGTTCCATGTGTTACACAGTAAATCCTTGTTGCTTGTCTATTTTATGTATGGTAGTTTGTAGGTTTTAATCCCATTCTCTTACTAACTTATGTCTCATCTCTCCTCGTATTCCTTTCCCTTTTAGTAACCATGAGTCTGTTTCTGTTTTTGTATATAGATTCATTTGTATTACTTTTAGATGCCATAGATAAGGGATATGATATTTGTCTTTTTCTGTCTTCAGTTCAGTCGCTCAGTCGTGTCTGACTCTTTGTGACCCCATGGACTGCAGCATGCCAGGCCTCCCTATCCATCACCAACTCCCAGAGTTTACTCAAACTCCTGTCCATTGAGTCAGTGATACCATCCAACCATCTCATCCTCTGTCGTCCCCTTCTCCTCCCACCTTCAATCTTTCCCACCATCAGGGTCTTTTCAAATGAGTCAGTTCTTTGCATCAGGTGGCCAAAGTATTGGAGTTTCAGCTTCAACATCAGTCCTTCCAAGGAACAGTGATCAGTGATCAGTCCTTTCAATGATCAGTCCTTCCAAGGAACAATGATCAGTGATCAGTCCTTTCAATGATCAGTCCTTCCGGCCATGTGGAGATACTGCATGTCCAAGGTCAGAGAAACCCCAGGAGGACAGTAGGTGCTGGAGTGGCTGTGAGGAGATACCCCACACCCAAGGGCAAAGGAGAAGCCCCAGCAAGATGGTAGGAGGGGCGAATTCGCATTTAGAATCAAACCCCATTCTCACCAGAGACTGCTAGAAGGCTCAAACAAACCTTGTGCACACAAGGTCCCAAGGACCCCACAGAGACTGAGACAGAACTGTGCTTGAGCATCTCCTGTGGAGGTATGGGTGAGCAGTGGACTACTGCAGGGACAAGGGCTCTGGGTGTGGGCATGGCATAAGTCCTCTTGGGGGAGGTTGCCATTAACCCCACCATAGAGCTGCCAGAACTTACCCAGGACTGGGAAATAGACTCTTGGAGGGCACAAACAGAACCTTGTGCACCAGGACCCAGGAAAAAGGAACAGTGACCCCACAGGAGACTGTCTCGGACTTGCCTGTGGGTATCCAGGAGTCTCCGGCGGAGGTGTGGGTTGGTGGTGGTCTGCTGCAGGCTGGGGGCACTGAGTGTAGCAGTACATGCGTGGGATCTTTTGAGGGAGGTCCCCATTATCTTCATTACCTCCACCATAGTTTCAGTTCAGTTGCTCAGTCATGTCCGACTCTTTGCAACCCCATGAATTGGAGCACACCAGGCCTCCCTGTCCATCACCAACGCCCGGAGTTCACTCAGACTCATGTCCATCGAGTCGATGATGCCATCCAGCCATCTCATCCTCTGTTGTCCCCTTTTCCTCCTGCCCCCAATCCCTCCCAGCATCAAAGTCTTTTCCAGTGAGACAACTCTTCGCATGAGGTGGCCAAAGTATTGGAGTTTCAGCTTTAGCATCAGTCCTTCTAAAGAACACCCAGGACTGATCTCCTTCAGAATGGACTGGTTGGATCTCCTTGCAGTCCAAGGGACTCTCAAGAGGCTTCTCCAACACCACAGTTGAAAAGCATCAATTCTTCGGCGCTCAGCCTTCTTCACAGTCCAACTCTCGCATCCATACATGACCACTGGAAAAACCATAGCCTTGACTAGATGGACCTTTGTTGGCAAAGTAATGTCTCTGCTTTTCAGTATGCTATCTGTGTTGGTTATAACTTTTCTTCCAAGGAGTAAGCATCTTTTAATTTCATGGCTGCAATCACCATCTGCAGTGATTTTGGAGCCCAAAAAAATAAAGTCTAACACTGTTTCCACTGTTTCCCCATCTGTTTCCCATGAAGTGATGGGTCCAGATGCCATGATTTTCGTTTTCTGAATGTTGCGCTTTAAGCCAACTTTTTCACTCTCCTCATACTGATTTTGATAATTGTAGAATGATCTCTGTTGTTTCCAAGGCAAACCATTCAATATCATGGTAATCCAAGTTTATGCCCCGACCAGTAATGCTGAAGAAGCTGAAGTTGAATAGTTCTATGAAGACCTATGAGACCTTCTAGAACTAACACCCAAAAAAGATTCCTTTTCATTATAGGGGACTGGAATGCAAAAGTAGGAAGTCAAGAAACACCTGGAGTAACAGGCAAATTTGGCTTTGGAGTACAGAACGAAGCAGGACAAAGGCTAATAGAGTTTTGCCAAGAGAATGCACTGGAGTTTTGCCAAGAGAAACACTCTCTTCCAACAACACAAGAGAAGACTCTACACATGGACATCACCAGATGGTCAACGCTGAAGTCAGATTGATTTTCTGTCTTTCTTAGTATGATATTCTCCAGGCCCAGCCATGTTGCTGCAGATAGCAATATTTCATTCTTTTTTATGGCTGAGTAATATTTCATTGTACATATATGTGTATGTATGTGTACATGCTGTATCTTTTAACTGAAGTATAGTTGGTGTACAATATTACATAAGCTACAGGTATACAAAATAATGATTTGCAAGTTTTAAAAGTTTACTTCATTTAATAGCTATTATAAAATATTGGCTGTATTTCCTGTGTTGTACAGTATATCCTTGTAGCTTATTTTACACATAGTTTTTTTTGTACTTCTTAATCCCCTATCCTTATATCGTTCCTCCCATCTTCCTTCTCCCCACCAGTAGTCACTAGTTTGCTCTCTCTCTCTGAGTCTGCTTCTTTTTGTGTTATATTCACTAGTTTATAGTATTTTTTAGATTCCACATGTAAGTGATACTGTATAGTATTTGTCTTCCTCTCTTTGACTTACTTAGCTTAACGTAATACCCTCCCAGCCTGTCCACGTTGCTGCAAATGGCAAAGTGTCACCTTTTTTAATACATCAAAATTTTTAAATTAGTTATTTTGATTGTGTTGGGTCTTAGTTGCTGCACCAGGCTTTCCCTGGTTGCCAAGCAACTAAGGGTCTACTGTCTGCTTGCAGTGTGTTGGCTTCTCATTGCTGTGGCTTATCTTGTTGCAGAGCACAGACTTCAGGGTGTTTGGGCTCAGTAGTTGTGACACATGAGCTTAGTTGCCCCGCAGCATGTGGAAGTCTTCCAGGACCAGGGATCAAAGCTGTGTCCCCTGCACTGGTAGGTGGATTCTTTACCAGTGGACCACCAGGGGAGTCCACATTTTGACCTTTTTTGTTTTGTGTTTTTCAGGTGTATACTCAGGAATGGAATTGCTGGGTCATATGGTAGTTTTGCTTTCAGTTTTTGAGAAACCTCCATACTGTTTTGCACAGAGGCTACACCAATTTACATTCCCACCAGTGGTGTGCAGATTTCCCCTTTTCTTTACATCCTTGCCAGCAGTTGTTATTTGTGTTCTTTTTATGATGGCCATTCTCAGAGGTGTGACGTGATAACTCATTTTGGTTTAGACTTTGCATTTCTCTAATAACTAGTGATGTTGATCATCTTTTTATGTGCCTGTTGGCCATCTGTGTGTCTTTGGAGAAATGTTTATTTCAGTCTTCTTCCCATTTTTTGATTCCGTTATTTGGGGTTTTTTTTGATGGTGAGTTATATGAGATGTTTGTAATATTTTGGATATTAAACCTTTGTTGGTTGCATCATTTGCAGATATTTTCTGCCATTCCTTTAGGTTGCTTTTTTTTTTTCCTTTTTTGATGCTTTCTTTTGCTGTGTAAAAGCCTTAACCTTTGATTAAGTCCCATTTGTTTATTTTTGCTTTTATTTCTTTTGCCTTGAAAGACTGATCTAAGAAAACATTGCCATGATTTATGTCCAAGTGTTTTTGCCTGTGTTCTCGTCTAGGAGTTTTATGGCTTGGTGCGTTATATTTAGGTCTTTAAACCATTTTTATTTTTGTGTATGGTGTGAGAGAGTGTTTCTGATTTCATTGTAGCTGTCCAGCTTTTCCAGTACCACCTGTTGAAGGGTGTCTTTTCCTTTACATATTCTCGCCTCCTTTGTCATTAATTGACTATAGGTGAGTGGGTTTATTTCTGTCCTTTGCCCATTTTTTAATTGGGCTATTTCTCTTGTTGAATAGTAAGTATTCTTTATGTATCCTGAGTGCAAGTCCTATGTCAGATATATCATTGGCAAAATATTTACTCCCATTCTCTGAGTTGTCTTTTCACTTAGTGGTGTCTTGAAAGTTTTTTAGTTTGATGAAGTCCAATTTACTTGGTTTATCTTTTGTTGCTTGTCCTTTGGCAGTCATATCTAAGCAACCATGGTGTAATCCAGGGCTACAAAGATTTATACCTGTTTTCTTCTAAGACTTCTGTAGTTCTAGCTCTTACGTATAAGGTCTGATTCATTTTTAGTTAATGGATTTTAGATAGGGGTCTAACTTCGTTCTTTTGGATGTGGATATCCAGTTTTCCCAAAACCATTTCTTGAAAAGATTATTCTTTCTCTATTGAATAACCTTGAAACCCTTGTTTAAAATCAGTTGACCATAACTAAGGTTTTTCCAGTGGTCATGTATGGATGTGAGAGTTGGACTGTGAAGAAGGCTGAGCGCCGAAGAATTGATGCTTTTCAACTGTGGTGTTGGAGAAGACTCCTGAGAGTCCCTTGGACTGCAAGGAGATCCAACCAGTCCATTCTGAAGGAGATCAGCCCTGGGATTTCTTTGGAAGGAATAATGCTAAAGCTGAAACTCCAGTACTTTGGCCACCTCATGCGAAGAGTTGACTCATTGGAAAAGAGTCTGATGCTGGGAGGGATTGAGGGCAGGAGGAGAAGGGGACGACAGAGGATGAGATGGCTGGATGGCATCACTGACTTGATGGACGTGAGTCCGAGTGAACTCCGGGAGTTGGTGATGGACAGGGAGGCCTGGCGTGCTGCAATTCATGGGGTCTCAAAGAGTTGGACCCGACTGAGCGACTGAACTGAACTGAAGGATTTATTTCTGGACTCTCATTTCTATTTCAGTGGTCTGTATCTATCCTTATGCTGTCACTACACTGTCTTTGACTATTGCAGTTGTGTAATAAGTGGAAGTCAGAAAGTAGTCCTCCTCCAATGTTGTTCTTTTTCAGAACTGTTTTAGCTATTCTGGATCCTTTTCATTTCCAAATAAGTTGTAGCATCACCTGTGTCAATTTCTGCAAAAAAGGTAGCTGGGACTTTGATAGGAATTACCAGCTGGAACTTTGATAGAAATTGCTGTTTACTCTAGATCAATATGGGGAGCCTGGCTATCTTATACTAAATCTTTCAGTCCAGGAGTATGAGAATCTTTCCATTCATTTAAGTCATCTTTAGTTTCTCTCGAAGTTTTGTAGTTTTCTGTGTACAAAACTTGTACTTCTTTTTATTAGGTTTATTCCTACATATTTTATTCTTTTTGATGATACTGGGAAAGGAACTATTTTCTTAATTTTATTTTCAGGTTCATTACTAATTTATAGAAATACAGAAATATAACTGATTCTTGTGTACTGATTTTCTATTGTTCAACTTAGTTGAACTCATTTTTAGTTCTCTATTCTTTTTTTTTTAACTTTGAGTTTTTTCTATATATAAGATTATGTTATCTGGGAATGGTTTTGCTTCTTATTTTCCAATCCGGATGCCTTTCCCCCACTTCTTGCTTAAATGTTTTAATATAATGTGGAATAAAAATGTTCAGAGTAAACATCTCTGTCTTGTCCTAATCTTAGGATGAAATCATTTAGTCTTTGACCATTATTATGCTAGCTGTGTTTTTTAAAATTTATTTTTAACTGATGGATAATTGCTTTATAGTATTATTTTGGTTTCTGCCAAGCATCAACATGAATCGGCCATAGGTATACCTCTGTCCCCTCCATTTTGAATCTCCCTCCCCATCCCTTCTAGGTTGTTGCAGAGACCTGGTTTGAGTCCTTGATTCATGCAGCAAATTCCCACTGGCTTTCTGTTTTACATATGGTAATAACGTGTTTCATGTTACTGTCTCCATACAATCCACCTTCTCTTTCCTCCTCCCCTCTCACCCCCCTTGTCCACAAATCTGCCCTCTGTGTCTGTGTCAGCTATGAATGTTTCTTGGATCAGGGTGAGAAAGTTCCCTTCTATTCCCAGTTAAATTTTTATCATGAAAAGGTATCCTGGATTCTTAAAGGGTATAAGATAGTGCATGTAAAGTACCTGATAAATACTAGGGCTCTATCCAAAAAGAGGCTGTTTGGGAGATTGTTCGGTTGTGCACATTTTTTTTACATTTCTGTATTTTTCTAAGGAATATTTGATAAAAGTGTAGATTTGAGAATCTGTAAGAACGTTGTCCTTTTTAAAAACTGGAATTAGAAGACAGACACTTATCAAGTAGCTTAACATATACTTGGCGGAGAAGATGATGGCACCCCACTCCAGTACTCTTGCCTGAAAAATCCCATGGATGGAGGAGCCTGGTGGGCTGCAGTCCATGGGGTCGCACAGAGTCGGACACGACTGAAGCGACTTAGCAGCAGCAGCAACATATACTTGAAGGAGTGCAAGTCCTCTTCAAAAAGAATATGTACAGAAAGCATTGTAAACAGAAGACTTGTCTGGTATTTTTCACATATACAGAATTAACTCTGATTTGGGAATTTAAAGTGTTAATTAAACTTTGTAAAGTTTTTTCACTTGAAAACTCAAATCTAGCTTATAGTTTTAGTATCCTTGGATACATTTTCTATAAGCTTAATATTAATACATTACATTTCATTAGCTTTTACCTAGTCTTTTCACATGCAATGTGATGACATTTTGATTCTGTCTTCCTTTATTTATCGGGAGTCTTCTATAAAGATAAATGTTCCCTCACCTGTTTAGTTACACTAAGTTATAGTATGTATAGGTCTTCCCTGGTAGCTCAGCTGGCAAAGAATCTCCCTGCAGTGTGGGAGACCTGCGTTCAAACCCTGGTTTGGGACGATCCCCTGGAGGAGGAAATGGCAATGGACTCCAGTATTCTTGCCTGGAGAATCCAAGAGAGAGAGGAGCCTGGTGGACTACAGTCCATGGGATTGCAGAGTCAGACATGACTAAGCATAGCACACAGTATATATAATAAAGGCAAGATAAACATTTAATCCTTTCAGTTATTAGTTTTTAAATATTGAGTTGATTCCCAGCATCCTAGAAAGTAACCAGCCAGATTTTTAAATTTTTTAATTGTAAATTTTTTTAATTTGCAATGAAGTCATGGATGTAAACATATTTAATGTTGTACATTTCATGCCATTGTGCTTATTGATGCTTAGATTGGGCCATCTTTGACAGTTGTGTTAGTTTGGTTCCTGATGACCTTTTTTTAAGGAAAACCTAACAGATGCACAATTTTATTTTTTCAGAATCACAGAAAATATTTCCCTTTTGAGTTTGTAAGAGCCTTGTGTTTCTGTTCCTAAAGACTTTTTATTATATTGTCATGGCCCCAGTAGCCTTTGATAGCTTTCTAGCTTTCTGATGTTGTAAGATGTTTGACTCATCTTGCGCATTTTCTACCTAAATCTTGAATTAGCCATTTCTCCAGGAAATGTGTGTGCGCCTTGGCTCATTGCTCTTGGATTGTTCTAGAACTTTTTAGTTAATTGAGCTAGGAAATACATATATAATACAGACACACACATATATTTGTATTTATTTAATTCATGATGAAACAGTTTTATATTTCCAATTCAAATTCAGGACTGCTAGTTAAAGTTCTGCACTATGTTTCACCTCTCCTTTCTCTATACCAAAAAATGTGGTTCTTAATGAGGTTAACATGATGATTCATTTGCTTTATCACATAATCATCACTTTAAGTGTCTAAAAATAATACCCTTACCAGTAACAACAATATGATTACTTGAAACAGTTTAAGCCTTTTTGTTGTAGAATGTATAGTCAGTTGCGTGTGCATGCTCAGTTCTGTCCATCTCATTCTGTCTGCAAGTGAGACAGACATAACTGAGCATGCACACGCAACTGATTGCTCTGTCAGTGTACCCCGCTCACCAGGCTCCTCTGTCCATGGAATTTTCCAGGCAAGAATACTGGAGTAGGTTGCAGTTTCCTCCTCCAAGGGATCTTCCTGACCCAGGGATTGAACCAGTGTCTCCTGAATGGGCAGGCAGATTGTTTACCACTGTGCCACCAGGGAAGCCAATTTTACTGTGTTATCAAGTCATGTGGCATAGTTTTGAGTTGTTATGCTACTGTCTCTACATTGATATTTACTTGTGATGTTTAGAGATTGTTGGTGCTGCTGTTTTTAAAATTTTGTTTTATAAAACAGCAATATGATTCCAAAGTCAAATCTACATGTAGTAGTATATTTAAAGAAATCTAACTCCTTTTACTCTCCCTTATACTCTGTTCTGTTCCCTGCCTTCTCCTACTCCTATATAAGCTTAGAATTAAAAAGATAACAAACTCTTTTATTTAAAAATGTAAGTATTAAGTAAATGTATTTATGACTCCCCTGATAAATGGTTATGTTTATTACACATTTTTCTCCACCTGCCTTTCATACTTATTATTTTCTTGTGATCACTGCATGGCAATGTAGGAAATTCTCTTTGATATTTACAGCTATGTAAATATATGGTATACATACCATAATTTAGCCCCGTCCTGATGGATATTTGGGTTATTTCTCATTATTTGTTATAATAAATAACATAATGGTAAGTAGCCTTGTGCACTAACATTTTATTTTTTTTAGTATTTCTGGATCAAAGGGTTAAATGCATATATATACATATAAATATGTAACATTGCTAGATATTGCCAGATTTTCTTTCTGAGGATTGTACCATTTTATGTTCCCACTAGCAATGTTTGAGGGCCCCAACAACCTGACTGACAGAATATGTTGTCAAATTTAGTGTAGTTTTTAATCTGCTTTTCCCTTATGAGTGAGGTTGATCAACTTTTATATTTTTAAAGACCATTTGAGTTTATTTTTCTATGAATGGTCCACTTACCCACTTGTGTAGCAAGTTATCCTTTTCTGGGTTTTTTTTGGCCTCACTTTGAAGCATGTGGGATCCCAATTCCCTGACCAGGGATTGAACCCATGCCCCCTGCAGTGGAAGCACAGAGTCCCAATCACTGGATCATCAGAGAAGTCCCATCCCTTTTCTTCTGTATTTTTTTTTTTTAATTTATACATGAGGGATATTAACTGTTCATCTGTTAAATAAGTTGCAGACGTCAGTCTCAGCTCTTTTCATTTTGTATGATGCTGTTTTTTGGCCACACTCAGGTTGTGGGTTTTTTTTTTTTTTTACACAGAATTTTATTTGTGTAATACAAAATCTTTTCCTTTATAGCTTATGAATTTTGTGTCATGGTTAAAGACTTCCCCACACTTAGGCAGTAGAAGAATTCACTTATGTTTTCTTCTAAACAGTTGTATGGTTGAGCTCTTAAAGTTGAGCAGTAAAGAAGCAACTCAGTTACAAAGTGGGGTAAAGATCTGAACTGATAACTCACCAATGAAGAAATACACAGGAGACGATAAAGAAACATGAAAGATGCTTAACATCAAGTATCATTTAAGGAATTGCAAACTAAAACAATGAGATAACCACCATAAACTGTTGGAATGGCTAAAATCTAAAACACCGAATGCAAGGATATGGAACAACAGAAATTCATCCATTACTAGTGAGAATACAAAATAGTACAGCTACTTGGAACAGTTATGCAGTTTCTTAAAAAAGTAAACATAGTCTTAGGGAATTCCCTGGTGGTCTAGTGGTTAGGACTCTGAGCTCTCACTGCCAACAGCCTGGCTTCAATCCCTGGACATGGAATGAGGATCCCACAAGCTGTGTAGCCAAAAAAAAAAAAGAAGTAAACATAGTCTTAACCATATGATCCAGCAATATTTACCTAAATTAAATAAAAGTAAAATAAAAATACTTTATGTCCACACAGACACCTGCACACAGATGTTTATAGCAGCCTTATTCACAATTGCCAAAAACGTGGAAGAAACAAAGGTGTCCTTCAGTATATAAATGGATAAACAAACTGGTACATCCATACAATAGAATATTATTCTGTGGGGGCTGGGGGGAAATGAGTTCGCAAGTCATGAAAAGACACAGAGGAACCTTAGATGAATATTGCTAAGTGAAAGAAACCAGTCTGAAAAGCTTCTATAGCTGACTCCAACTATATGCCTTTCTGAAAAAGGCAAAACTATAGAGATAGTATAAAGATCAGTGGTTGCCAGGGATGGGGGTTAGACAGGAGAGAACAAATGGAGCATGGAACTTTTAGGGCAGTGGAACTCTTTATGGCACTATGATGATAGATACATGACATTATGTATTTGACAAGACCCATAGAGTGTACGACAAAGAGTAAACTGTGGGCTTTAGTTAATGCAGTTATAACATGCACAACACTGCAAGACGTTAGTAACGGGGAAGTGGATGTCGGGAAGGGAGTATAGGAACTCTCCATACTTTCTATACAGTTTTCCTATAAACCTAAAGCTAAGAAATAGGGTCTACAAGCGTTTTTGGTTTTCTTTATTTTTTAGCTTTCTTTTGCTCTTTGTTTTGAAATTGCTTTCTCAGTACAAAATTCTGTATGCAGTTAAGTCAGTTCCTCAACTTTTCTGTTCCATTCATCTTACACATACTACTCATAATTGTATCGTGCAAACTCTGGGAGATAGTGAAGGACAGGGATGCCTGGTGTGCTGCAGTTCATAGGGTCACAAACAGTCAGACATGATTGAGCGACTGAACAAGAGATAGTATATTTTAATCTAAGGAGGTGGTCTCTTTGCTGTTCTTTTTCAAGATTTTCACAGATTTTCTTGTTTACCTGCTTTTCCAAAAGAATTTTATAATCAGCTTCATAAAATTGAAATTTTATTAAATTTATAAATGAATTTGAGAGGATGTGATTAACATTTGGTGGAGTTGAGTGCTGTTATTCAAGAACACAGTTATTGTCTTCTTGTAGGCTTTTGGACAGACTGATTCAGTAGTTCTTGCTGGGCTTTTGTTACGTCTTTATGTAACAATTACAGGCATTTGTGATCAAGGTGATTCAAGTTTGGGGTTGTCTCTTCAGAGTGAGCTGGCCATCAGTGTTTGTTTATACATTCCTCTAATTGTTTTCAGGAATAACATTTGTGTAATTGGCAGAGCAGTATAAATTCAAATTACTCTGAGTGGAGGATTATCTGTACTGCAGATATTCTTTTAGAAGCAAATCTGTGTGTGTGTGTGTGTGTGTGCACATGCATGCTCAGTCGTGTCCAACTCTGCAATCCAATGAACTATAGTCCTGCAGGCTCCTCTGTCCAAGGAATTTTTCAGGCAAGAATACTGAAGTAGATTGCCATTTCCTTCTCCAGGGGACCTTCCCCACCCAGGGATCAAACCGTCTCCAGCATTGTAGGCGAATTCTTACTGCTGTGCCACTGGGGAAACCCTACCTGTCTTTGAGGTGAATATTGGTAAAGATTAATTTTGTCAATTTTCTTTTGGGCCAGTTAACGGTCTTTTAATATATTTAGGAAATCTTAGTGGCCATTTATCCATATTATATTTTTTCTTAAAATGAATAGCAAAAAATGAGTAATAAAACTGAAGATTTGATGTTAATGCTTCCAGTTGTATATGTGTGTCTTTAAACTCTTATTTCATGAGAGTATCAGTTTCTTGGAATAAATTTAGAAGAGAAAATGTTTTCATGCTAAATATCTGTGGAATTTTTTTTTCAGTATGTATGCATGTGTATATGTATTAATGTTTATAAATTCATGTTGGAGTTGAATGTTGTTGTTCAGTCCATATGTCATGTCCAGCTCTTTGCAGCCCCACAGATTATAGCACAACAGGCTCCCCTGTCCTTCACCATCTCCCGGAGGTTAGTTAAACTCATGTGCATTGAGTCACTGATGCTATCCAACCATCTCATCCTCTGCTGCCCCTTTCTCCTTTTGTCTTCATTCTTTCCCAGCATCAGGGTCTTTTCCAGTGAACCAGCAGTTTGCATCAGGTGTCAGTATTGGAGCTTCAGCTTCAGCATCAGTCCTTCCAGTGACTATTCAGGGTTGATTGCCTTTAGGATTGACTGGTTTGATCTTGCTGCCCAGGGGACTCTCAAGGGTCTTCTCCAGCACCACAGTTTGAAAGCATCAATTCTTCAGCACTCAGCTTTCTTTATGGTTCAGTTCTCATATCTGTACATGACTATTGGGAAAACCATATTTTTGCCTAGACGGTCCTTTGTCGGTAAAGTCATGTCTCTGATTTTTAATACACTGTCTAGGTTTGTCATAGGTTTCCTTCCATGGAGCAAAGATATTTTAATTTCATGGCTATAATCACTGTCTGCAGTGGAGTTAAATCAAACCAAAAAATCCACCACACGCACTCTATCTGCATTGCCTCTACCCTAGTTTATACTTATATTTCAGTATACTTTGAACTATTTCAGTAACTGTACCAGTGCTCCTGGTTTCAAGTCTCTCTCCTCTTTGATTTAGCCTTCTTAGTTTTTCCAGAATAATCTTTCTAGCAAAGATTTGATTGTGTCCCTCATTAAGATTTTTCGTTTGCTTTGTATTGATTAAAGCAGCATGAAATCTTTCTTTACTTCTCATGATCTGACTCCTGTTTCACTGTTTAACTCTATATTATTCTACCCTTTCTATTTCTATTCCAGGGATATTTTTTAGTTTCCTTAACATGACATTCTTTCTCATTCCTCTATGCCTCTGTGCATATTCCTCTATTGTCCTGAAACACCTCCTTCCACCAGTTTTAGCTCAGAACTTTGATATCATCCTGAGTCCCCTGGAACACTTGGATTTGTTTACTACTGGTATATGGTCATTGTCATAATCTAATTATTTACAAGTCTTTTTACACCACAAAGTTATTGGGGATCAGAACTGTGATTTCTTTGTGGTGCTTGCCACATGATGTCAGTTACTGTTTGTTGAGTGAATTTAATAATTCACCAGAAACTCGACTTCCCAGAGGGGTTTTGTTGTAGTGGTGTGCTTGTCTAGTTGTGCTTAGTCTTATCTCCCAAGGCGTGTGGAATCTTAGTTCCTTGACTAGGAATCGAACCTATGTCTTCTGCATTTGAAGGTGGATTCTTAACCACTGAATTAACCATGGACTTAATCAGGGAAGTCCCAGTGCATTTGTTCCTGATGTTTATCTCTCTTTGTTAAAGCAATTCCTGCGGCTTTTAAGTATCCCTTTTTTAGGAGGGAGGGAAAAACAAAAAAAAATCAATTTATTTGATTCTTAGAAAACAAAGTAATCTGATTGTAGTACTTCAGAACCTTTCAATCAAGTTCAAGTTCATCTCACATCAAAAATGTGTTTTTCCTCCATTTTTTAAAACATGGTAAAATACATAGAAAATTTACCATCTTAGCAATTTTAAGTATACAATTTAGTAATAGCAAATACATCTGTAATGTTGTGCGACCATTATCATTCGTCTTCATAACTCCTTTCATCTTGTGAAATTGAAATTACACCCATTAGACAGTAACTCCCATTTCCGCCTTCCTCTAGCCCAGGGCAGCCACCAGTTTACTGTCTTTCCCTATGATTTTGAGTGCTCCAAATACTTCATAGAAGTGGAATCATGTAGTAGTTGTCTTTTTATGACTGGCTTGTTTTTCTTAGTATAATATTCTCAAAGTTCATCCTTCTTGTAGGATATTGCAAAAGTTTCTTCTTTTTAAAGGCTGAATAATACTCCATTTTACGTATACGTACATTTTGCTCATTTGCCTTATCTGGCAATGGACACTGGGTTATTTCACGTCTTAGCTGCTGTGGATAGTGCTGTGAGCGTGGGTGCACAGGTGTCTCTTCACGACCGCATGTATTTCGGGTACACATGCGGAAGGGGAATCGCTGTGTCATATGATAGTTCTGTTTTTGATTTATTGATGAGCTGCACATTGTTTTCCACAGTTGCTGTAACATTTTACATTCCCACCAGTGGTGCACAAGGGTTCTAGTTTCACCACATCCTGGCCAGCACTTTTCATTTCCTGTTTTTTCAGTAGTAGCCACACTAACAGGTGTTAAGTGGTACCTTATAGTTTTAATTTGCATTTCCCTAATGATTGGTGATGTTGAACATCTTTTCATGTGTTTGTTGGTTATTTGTGTATCTTCTTTGCCAAAATGTCTGGTCAAGTCCTTTGCCTAATCAAGTTGTGTTTTTGTTGTTTTAAGAGTTCTCTATATTCTGAATGTTAATTCCGTATCAAATACATAATTCACCAAACATAGTCTCCAATTCTGGGGTTGTCTTTTTACTCTGGATACTGTCTTTTGTTGTACAAATTTTAAAAATTGTCACAAAGTCCAGTTTGTCTCTTTTGTTTTCTTGCCTGTGCCTTTGGTGTCACTTTGAAGAAATCATTTCTAGGACGTCCCTGGTGGTCCAGTGGTTAAGGCTCCGAACTTCCAAATCAGGGTCCACAGGGAACTAAGATCCCTCATGCTGTGCAGCCAATTTAAAAACACGAAAGAAAAATCATTCCCAAATCGAGTGTCAGGAAGTTTTTAGATTATGTTTTTTCCTAAGTGTTATATATATATATAGCTTTAGGTTTTACTTTTGGGTCTTGGATCCATTTTGAGTTAATTTTTATATATGGTGTTAGGTGGGCTTTCCTGAGGGCTTGGATGACAGAGAATCCGCTTGCAGTGCGGGATACCTGGATTTAGTCCCAGGGGACGATCCCCTGGAGGAGGGCATGGCAACCCGCTCCAGTATTCTTCCCTGGAGAATCTCCATGGACAGAGGAGCCTGGTGGGCCACAGCCCATGGGGTCGCAAAGAGTCAGACACGACTAAGCACATGGTGTTAGGTAAATGAGTAGGAAAAGCAACTCCTCTTTGTTTCTCCTTTACTGTAAACAGATGTGTGGGTTTTCCACAAATCAAGCAGTTCTCCCAGATTCAATTTAGTTCTGTTTGGACACTGTCTGCCTCAAGTTAGCATCAGATCCCATAAGTTAAGCACTCAGCCCCATAGGACTGCCCTCACTTCCAGTGCCACCTGAGGTTCTTACTGACCAGCTATAAATTGGGGTTCACATGACCCCCATTTGGGGTTTGATAATTGGCTAGAATGGTTCACAGACCTCAGGGATTCACTTTTGTTTATTGATTTATTACAAAAGATATAATAAAGGATACAGAAAAACAACCAGAAAAAGAGACATGCAGGGCAAGGTCCAGAAGGGTCCCAAGTGCAGGGCAGCTTCTGTCCCAGAGAAGCTGGGATACACCATCCTCCTGGCATGTAGATGGCTTAATCTCTGAATCTCGTACTGTTAGGGTATTATTTATAGAGGCTTTATTGCTTAGGCACAACTGACTATTAACTCCATTTCCAGCTCCTCTCTGGAGATTGGGAGGTAGGGCTAAAAAAATTTTTTTTAATTCTTTATGTATCTGGCTGCCTCAGATCTTATTGCACTGCACCAACTCTAGTGTACCCAAGCTTATCTGTTGCATATGGGACCTTAGTTCCCTGCAGATTCTTAACCAATGTACCAGTAGGGAAGTTTTGGGGCTGAAAATTGAAGTTTCTAATCATGGTTTTTCTGTCTGATGACCAGTCCCTATCCGAGAGGGGTGTCTTTTGCTCATGAGAGCAGAAGACAAGGTTGTCATCCAGGAAATTCCAAGGGATTTAGGATGTCTCTCAGGAATCAGGGTCAAAAAACAAATATTAGAACACAAGATGCTCCTAGTATTCTTATCACATAGGAAATTACAACAGTTTTAGACACTCTGAGTCAGGAACTGGGATCAAAAACTAAATGTTAGAACGAGAGTCTTGTGGTATTTGCAACAAGCTCTATGTCAGGAACTGGGGCCCGGAGACCAATGCATATGTATGTCAGTCTTCATGTCTGTGCCACACTATTTTGATTGCTGTAACTTTATAGTAAGTTTTGAAATCAGAAGGTGTGAGTCCTCTATCTTTGTTCTTCTTTTTCAAGATTATTTTTGGCTCTTCAGGGTCCCGTGAGATTCCATATGAGTGTGGGTATTGGTTTTTCTATTTTTGCACCCAAAAAAAAGATCATTGAGATTTTGATAGGGATTGCTTTGAATCTGTAGCTGACTTTGGGTTGTATTGACCTTTTAACAGTATTAAGTCTTCCAATCCATGAACACTGGGTGTCTTTCCATTTATGTAGATCTTTTAATTTCTTTCAGTAGTGTTTCGTAGTTTTAATTGTATAAGTCTTTTACCTCCTCAATTAATTCCCAAGTATTTTATTCTTTTTGATGCTATTATAGATGGAATTGTTTTCTTACTTCCCTCTTTAGAGTATTCATTGTTAGTGTAAAGAAATGCAACTGAAACTTCTGTGTTGACTTGTATCATGCTACTTTGTTTGATTCATTTTTTAGTTCTAACAGGGATTGGGGAGATCTTTAGGGTTTCCGTATATAGGAAGTTATGTCTCAATTGATTTTAATAGATAGCTGTCATACAAAGTAGTTTCTCAAACCACAGTGTGATTAAGATAGAAATTGATAACAAAAATAAAATTGAAAATTTTATGAATTTATGTAAACAGCACACTTAACCAATGGATGAAAGAAATAATCACAAGGAAAATTAGAAAATATGTAGAGATGAATGAGAATGAAAATACAATGTGCCAAAGCTTACAGGATGCAGCAAACAGTGCTTGGGGAGTGGTAGGGGGCATTTGTAGCTTTTAAACGTGAATGTTAAAAAACACAAAAGATCTTAAATTTTAAAAAGTAATAATAAAAGATCTTCCTGGCATTTCAGTTGTTAAGATTCCATGCTCCAGTGCATGGGGCACAGGTTTGATCCCTGATCAGGGAACTAAGATCCTGCATGCTGCCAAAATTCAAAATACAGTGTAGTACGGTACAGTACAACACCAGAAGATTTCAAATCAACAACCTAACTTTATAATTTAAGAAACTAGAAGGGAAAGAACAGACTAAACTCAGAGCTAGTGGAAGGAAGGAAACGTAAAGGAGAGAGCCTAGGTAAACAGCAGAGAGAATAGAAAAATAAGACTGAAAATCAGTGAAATCAAAAATTGGTCCTTTGAAATCAACAAAATTGACAAACTTTTTAGCTAGGTGGAATAAGGAAAAAAGAGAGAAGATTCAAATTACTAAAACGAGAAAGGAAAATGGGGGGACTTCCCCAGTGGCTTGGTGGTTAGGGCTCTGCTCTTCCACTGAAGGGGTCATGAGTTCAGTCCCTGGTTGGGAAACTAGGATCCCACATGTCCCACGGCCAAAAGAAAAAAAAAAGAAATGAAAATGGAGACATTACCAATTCTGTTTAAAAAAATGTTTTGAAGTGAGTACTGTGAACAATTGAATGCCAACAAATTAGATAACCTAGATGAGATAGACAAATTCCAAGAAACACAAAACCTACCAAGACTAAGTCACAAAGAAATAGAATATCTGAATAGACCTGTAACTAGTAAGGAGATTGAATCCATAGTTAAAACTCTCCCAACAAAGAAAGGCCTTGGACCCAGTAGCTTCACTGGTGAATTGAACCAAACATTTGAAGAACTGAAAAGGAGGGGAACACATTCTAAGTCATTCTTTGAGGGCAGCATTAGCCTGATACTCAAATACTACTAGAAAACTACAGACCAATATCCCTTATGAACATTAATGCAAAAATCCTCAAGCAAATACTACCAAACTGAATTCAACAGCATATTAAAAGGAGTATACACCATGACCAATAGGATGTATCTCTGGAATGCACAAGTGGTTCAATATATGAAACAATCCACGTAATACTTCACATTAAAAAATGAAGGGGAAAAATCCACATGGTCATCTTAATTGATGTACAAATGTCTTTCTTGACCTCATAAACTAAGGTTCGTTATAACATTCTCAGAATCCCAGGGACAGAGGAGCCTGGTGGGCTGCCCTCTATGGGGTCGCACAGAGTTGGACACGACTAAAGCGACTTAGCAGCAGTAGCATGTTTCTTAAAAATAATAGCTAAATTGAGCATTGTACACTTACTCTTTACAACCTAGTGAGTTCATGAGTATTTTTATTTACATTTTACCAGTAAAGAAACGGAAACTCAGAAAGATGTTTAAGGGCACCAAGCTAGTGAATGGTAGAGTTAGAATGAAGGATTGTTGAAGACTGGAGTGTCTTCTAAATTTCTGACAAAGTTCCATCCCTTATTCCACCTACTCTTAATTGCTTGGATAAATATTGTGGGTTTGTTTAAGGAGCTACTATGTGTGTATGGCTAGCTCTTGATTCATATGGAACATTAATTTGACATCTCTTGATTGTCTATACCTGTGGTTCACAAACAGTTCTGTAGGAAAACTCTTCAAACAGATATTAGTTTGAGTTCTTTAAAAAAAAACTTCCTTTATGTGAAGTTAAAGGTTTTTTTTTTTTTTTTTTTTTCTTTTTAACTGAAGGCAGGAGTTTTCAGAGCCTTTTTAAAAAAATGTATTGGGAATTTCCAGAAAGGAGATTTGATAAGCAGCATTTTCCAGTCTTACTTGACACCAAACTATATTCAAAGAACAAATCTATGCTGATTATTTGTTGACCCTAGGCATAAAGGAAAATAACTTTATGTACATTTATGAGCTGTTACTTAGCTGCCTGTAGATACAATGAAGAAAGAAGAGACTGGGAATAAGACTGGATAGTTCTACCATTCTCTTGCTCTGTGACTTGGGAAAGCTTGTTCACTTTGCTAAGCCTTAGTTTCCTTTTATGCAAAACAAGGGGGTTGAAATATTGTGTTCACTTTATCATTTCTTTAATGTGAAAATAGAAAAAAATTCCAGATGTTTTATTCTCAGTTGAACAAAAATTTTGTTGAAAATTTCCAAATTGAGAATTTATTGAAAACTTCTTGTATTTAACATGAATTAATTAAATAATGGGAGGCAGTATAGCATAGGAGACAACCTGGACTTCGGAGATAGTTACTGAAGGTTTTAATCTTGGCTGTACCACTTATTATTCTTAACTAAGGATATTCTTATACAGAGTACATGCCCTCTTGAATACGTGGGTTTCTCAGTGGTGAAAATGAGGGCTTTATTACTTACAGTGCTTAGTAAGCACAGGAATAGGTGCTTAGTAAGTGGAATCTGCAGGTATTTAATTTGGTAAATCAGTAATTAAATGTAAATAATAAAGTGAGTATAAAAGCTTTAGTTACAGATTAGAGCCTAGGTTGAAAGCCTAGCCTTTCACTTCCTGAAAGGACTTCACTTTCCATTTCTCCTGCTGCTATCAAAGAGGGCATTTTGCTTATTGTATAAAGCAAAGCTATCTGTGTCAGAGGAAGGAGAGAACAGAGATCTCTCCTTTTTGCTAAGTTTCTCTCTGGGAATAACTGAAAACAAAAGTTAAAATATGCATCCTCACTAGGAATAAAACTACTGTCAGTCAGTTCAATTCAGTTGCTAAGTCATGTCCGACTCTTTGCGACCCCATGAATCGCAGCACACCAGGCCTCCCTGTCCATCACCAACTCCTGGAGTTCACTCAAACTCATGTCTATCGAGTCGGTGATGCCATCCAGCCATCTCATCCTCTGTCATCCCCTTCTCCTCCTGCCCCCAATCCCTCCCAGCATCAGAGTCTTTTCCAATGAGTCAACTCTTCACATGAGGTGGCCAAAGTATTGGAGTTTCAGCTTCAACATCAGTCCTTCCAATGAACACCCAGGACTGATCTTCAGAATGGACTGGTTGGATCTCCTTGCAGTCCAAGGGACTCTCAAGAGTCTTCTCCAACACCACAGTTCAAAAGCATCAATTCTTCAGCGCTCAGCTTTCTTCACAGTCCAACTCTCACATCCTTACATGACCACTGGAAAAACCATAGCCTTGACTAGACGGACCTTTGTTGGCAATGTCTCTGCTTTTGAATATGCTGTCTAGGTTGGTCATAGCTTTTCTTCCAAGGAGTAAGCGTCTTTTAATTTCATGGCTGCAATCACCATCTGCAGTGATTTTGGAGGCCCCCCCCCAAAAAAAAATGTCTGACAATGTTTCTACTGTTTCCCCATCTATTTGCCATGAAGTGATGGGACCAGATGCCATGATCTTCGTTTTCTGAATGTTGAGCTTTAAGCCAACTTTTTCACTCTCCTCTTTCACTTTCATCAAGAGGCTTTTTAGTTCCTCTTCACTTTCTGCCGTAAGGGTGGTGTCATCTGCATATCTGAGGTTATTGATATTTCTCCCAGCAATCTTGATTCCAGCTTGTGCTTCTTCCAGCCCAGCATTTCTCATGATGTACTCTGCATAGAAGTTAAATAAGCAGGGTGACAGTATACAGCCTTGATGTACTCCTTTTCCTATTTGGAACCAGTCTGTTGTTCCATGTCCAGTTCTAACTGTTGCTTCCTGACCTGCATACAGGTTTCTCAAGAGGCAGGTCATGTGGTCTGGTATTCCCATCTCTATCACATTTTATTGTTTATTGTGATCCACACAGTCAAAGGCTTTGGCATAGTCAATAAAGCAGAAATAAATGTTTTTCTGGATCTCTTTGCTTTTTCCATGATCCAGTGGATGTTGGCAATTTGATCTCTGGTTCCTCTGCCTTTCCTAAAACCAGCTTGAACATCTGGAAGTTCACGGTTCACATATTGCTGAAGCCTGGCTTGGAGAATTTTCAACATTACTAGCATGTGAGATGAGTGCAATTGTGCAGTAGTTTGAGCATTCTTTGGCATTGCCTATACGACCCAACAATCCCACTACTGGGCATATACCCTGAGGAAACCAGAATTGAGAAAGATGCATGTACCTCAGTGTTCATTGTGGCACTATTTACAGTAGCTAGAACATGGAAGCAACCTAGATGTTCATTGGCATATGAATGGATAAGGAAGTTGTGGTACATATACACAGTGGAATATTACTCAGTTATTAAAAAAAAGGAATGCATTTGAGTCAGTTTCAATGAGATGGATGAACCTAGAGCCTATTATACAGAGTGAAGTAGTCAGAAAAAGACAAGTATCATATATTAACACATATATATGGAATCTAGAAAGATGGTACCAGCTATCCTATGTGCAGGGCAGCAAAGGAGACACAGACATAAAGAACAGGCTTTTGGACTCAGTGGGAGAAGGAGAGGGTGGAGTGATTTGAGAGTATAGCTTTGAAACATACATTAGCATATATAAAATAGATAGGCAGTTGGAGTTTGATGTATGATGCAGGGAACCCAAAGCAAGAGCTCTGTGACAACTGGGGTGGGGTGGGGAGTGAGAGGGATTCAGAAGGGAAGGGACACATGTATGCCTGTGGCCAGTTTGAGTTGATGTATAGCAAAAACCATTAAAATATTGTAATTATCCTCTGATTAAAATAAATGCTTTTAAAAAAAATGTATCCTCAACAAGCTAGAGCCAACAAGCCAAGTAAAATTTAGAGAGTACTTAGATTTCAACTGAGATTTTGCCCCAACCTCCTCCAGTGTTAGTTATAAACAGATGATATGTGGAAAGAAACACTTCTTAGGAAAGCACTCTATAGTGATTACGTTAGAGTGATTAACTCTAGTTGCGCAGTCCCTTTCCAAGTAGTTGAGTGATATATCTGGTTGTGGTACCTTCCTTGAATTACGCTTAAGCAAGAGATCAAGGATCAGAGTATTTCAGAGGTAGGTTGCCAAGTGATGTTGTCATCCTCCTATTATCAACTGACTTGGGAAAGGAGGAAATTAGACCAAGGCTGGAGTAGAAGGATATCAAATAGTTCACACACTTCCCTCTAATCTCCATTATGCATTTTGTTGTTTAGAGATTGATTGGAGTTCAGGGTGTTTTTTGCCCTAGTGATAAATAACGCTTTTCTCCTACTAATGCTGTCAGTCTGTTGTTACTGTTGTTGAGTTGCTAAGTCCTCTCCAACTCTCTGCAACCCCATGGACTATAGCCGGTATACCAGGCTCCTCTGTCCATTGGGTTTTTCAGGCAAGAATACTGGACTGGGTTGCTATTTCCTTCTCCAGGAGATCTTCTTGAACCAGGTATCGAACCCTGGCCTCCTGCACTGGAGGTTGATTTTTTTTTTTTTTAACCACTGAGCCACCTTCTGTTATATTTGTATAAATTAATGAAACTAAGTGTAGCATTTGTGCTACATCCTTGCTGGGGGCAGTTCCTGGAAGAGGAATTAGCTCTCAGCGGGAGGAGGAAGGGAGAGACCATCTTGGAACCAGGGATGATTGTCATGTCAGTAAGACAGACTTGGGCGAACCTGCCTGAGTAGGGGATTTGTGGTAGACACTGGTCCTGAAAGATTAGAGGGTGCCGAAGTTAAAATTTTCTACATATTGAAGCTATTTTGCCAATGCCATCTCATGTCACCTCAGATGTCAGTAGATCTGAATGTAAAAGCAAAATTCTGAAGAGCAAGCCAGATAGGTGAGATTACAGATTTAGTTGACCTTCAGTGAGCACTTACTGTGTACCTGAATTAGTGAGGAGTGTCTTTCACATAATTCTTTTTTAAAGAGTCTTGATATTCTCAACTGACACTGGGTATGATGATACCCATAGGATTGTTGAGGAAAATATATAATCCCTTACACAAAGTAATAATGAAAAGAACAGTACTTAAAAACTAGAGAGAGATGAAGTAAAAGTTGATCACTGACATGAGAACAGAGTGTTCATTTAAATATTTTCTACTGTATGCTAAGGTATTGCACTGGGTCTAGGGGGTATAGAGAGAAGTGGGTTCTCTTTTCAAAAGAAAGTTCCTTTTTAAAAATCATTTATTTATTTGACTGCACTTGGTCTTCGTTGCTTTGCTCAGGCTTTCTCTAGTTGTGGCAAACAGGGCTATTCCTCTTGTGGTGTGCCAGCTTCTCATTGCGGTGGCTTCTTTTGTTGCAGAGCAGAGGCTCTTGGGTGCGCAGGCTTCAGTAGTTGTGGCTTGCGGGCTCTAGAGCACAGGCTTAATAGTTGTGGCTCATGTGCTTAGTTGCTCTTCACCATGAAAGATCTTCCCGGACGAGGGATCGAACCCGTGTCCCCTGCATTGGCAGACAGATTCTTATGCTTTGTGCCAGTTCCTTTTAAGAGAGGATTACAGGAGCCTCCCTGGTGGCTCAGTGGTAAAGAATCTGCCTGCCAATGCAGGAGACAACGGGTTTGATCTCTGGTCCAGGAAGATATCACATGATTCTGAGCAGCTAAGCCAGTGTGCCACAACTACTGAGCCTGCACTCTAGAACCTGGGAGCCGCAGCTACTGAGCCCGCATGCTGCGCCTGCTGAAGCCTGTGTGCCTAGGCTGCTTCACAGTAAGAGAGGCCACTGTGATGAGAGGCCCACGAACTGCAGCTAGGGAGTAGCCTCAGCTGGTGGCAGCTGAAGAGAAACCTGGAGACCCAGCAGGCCCAAAATAATAAATGAATGAATAAAATTTAAACAAGAGAATTACAGCCTGTTAGGTTCTAAAGAAATTAGTTTGGGAGGAGCTTGAAGCCAATAACTGAAGTTATTAAATATAACGTTCCCTCAGCTTCTCTGTTTTACTTGTCTTCTGTATGTGCTTACAGCTAAATGTGTTGGAGGTAAGGAGAGAATTGGTAGCAAAGCTTATGTAGTGTCTCAAGCTATACCTGTTATGGTCTTTCTTTTTGAAGAAAGCTGGCATTGCAAAACTTAATTGGCATGAAATGATTATTGGCTTGAGACATACTTAGCTTTTGACTCACATTGAAACCAACCCTAATCAATGTAAATTGGAATGGTCCTTTTAAAGTGCATTTTAGTGTGTTTTAGCAGTATGTATCAAGAACATAAAAATATGTACATTCCTTGGCCTGTAATTTTTAGCTGGATCCTCAGGGGGAAATTCTCAATACAGAGAAATTTTATAAACAGAAGTGTTCATGAGAATGCTATTTTAATAGCAAAAAATCAGAAGCAGTTATAGCATCTGTATGTCAATTGTTTTTGCCAATTGACATATTATGTGACAATTAAAATGATTATGAACTTTAATTCATAAGGGAATATTCTGCAAATAGGTATTTCTAACTACTAGCTTAGCCTCTAGTTAGAATATTTGGAGTTTAATTTTTCAAAAAAAATTCAGGGTATTAATGTACAGTGAACTTTGGTGAGAATGTCTAGAGAGTTTTACTTAATAGCTATGATTATTGAAGCTTATCCTAAAAGGTCTTTTTAACTTGGACAGCCTTTTTCTGTAACCTTTTAAGCCCTTTCTGTGTGCCAGGGGTGGGCGTGTGTGCGTGCGTGCACATGCGCTCGCTCAGTTGTGTCTGACTCCTTTGAGACACCATGGACTGTGGGCTCATCTGTCCATGGAATTTTCCAGGCAGAAATACTGGAGTGGATTGCCATTTCCTTCTCCAGAGGATCTTTCTGACCGAGGGATCTAAATTGCATCTGTTGTGTGCAAGGTACTGGGGAGCATTATATAGAGATGAATCACATTCCTTGCTCTTAAGGAGTCTGCATCCTGTAATAAGGCAGTAGAATGAGTGTAAATAGCCATAACAGATGATAGAAAATGATAGGTGTATAAGAGAGGTAGAGAATATTTTTGGTAAAGACCCAGTGGTCATTCATACCCTGAGAAGAAGGTAAAAGTAAAGTTCAGTTTTTAAGGAGAATATGTAGAGAAGTGGAACCCTGACATCCCAGTTCTCTGCAGTGGATGGCAAAGAAATCAAAAGTTAAAGGAGATTCTATTACTAGCTTGGTACAAAAGTAGTTGTAGTTTAAAACTGAATTTAAAAAAATTTTTTATTGGGCTGCACCAGGTCTTAGTTGCGGCTTTCAGGATCTTTGATCTTTAGTTGTGACATGTGGGATCTAGTTCCTTGACCAGGGATTGAACCCAGGCCTCCTGCACTGGGAGCAGGGAATCTTAGCTACTGGACCACCAGGGAAGTCCCCAGACTGTGAAATTTAAATGATTATAACTAAGTTCAGACACATCTTTATTAATCAAAATAGGAACCATTACACAGTCAACGCATTTTTGCCAACAAGAAATAAGTTTGTTTATTCCTGTAGCATAAAAATCCATGCTTTGGGATTCAGCGGACTCTTGGAAAGCATTTTCTGCATCCTGCTGGTTGTGGAAGCGTTTTCTCTGCAAAATGGTGTCGAGATGCTTGAAGAAGTGGTAGTTGATTGCCAAGAGATCAGGTGAATATGGTGGATGAGGCACAATTCCATAGCCCAGTTCGGTCAACTTTTGAAGTGTTGGTTGTATGACCTGCATCATGCATTGTCCTGGAGAAGAATTAGGCCCTTTATGTTGACCAGTGCCAGCTGCAGGGGTTGCAGTTTTCTGTGCATCTCTTTGATTTGTTGAGTATACTTCATGTGTAATGGTTTTGCCAGGATTCAGAAAGCTGTAGTGGATCACACCAGCAGCAGACCACCAGACAGTGACCATGACCTTTTCTGGTGCAGGTTTGGCTTTAAGAAGTGCTCTGGGAGCTTCTTCTCAGTCCAGCCACTGAGCTGGTTGTTACTGGCTGTATAAAATGCACTTTTTGTCACATGTCACAATCCGATCAAGAAATCGTTCATTGTTTCATAAAACAAAAGGAGACAACACTTCAAATCATTTTTTTTTGCCGTCATTTCATAAAGGCACCCACTTAACGAGCTTTTTCACTTTTCCAGCTTGCTTCAAATGCCAAGTGATCATAGCATGGTTGACTTTGAGTTCTTTGGCAGCTTTTTGTGTAGTTGTAAGAGGATCAGCTTCTATGATTGCTTTCAGTTGGTCATTGTCAACGTAGGATGGCTGGCCACTATGCTCGTCTTCAAGGCGCTTGTCGCCTTTGCAAAATTTCTTGAACCACCACTGCATTGTATGTTCATTAGCAGTTCCTGGGCCAAATGCGTTGTGAATGTTGCAAGTTGTCTCCCTGCTTTATGACCCAGTGAGCTCAAATTTAAAAATCACTCGAATTTGCTTTCTGTTTAACATCATTTCCCTAGTTTAAAATAAATATAAAATAAACAGCAAGTAATAAGTCATTAGCAAAAAAAAAGAAAAGTGAAATGCACATTAAAATGATGTATATAACATCACCACATTTATTTAAGAATGTATTCTGATATCAAACAGCAAAGTTCAATAATGAAAAAGTGCAGTTACTTTTGCACCAACATAGTACAAGCCAGAAGGGAATAGCCAAACTAGTAAGAGGCCCAGAATGGTCAGGAACCAAAATTAAGATGATCAGAGATGTCATAGCCACCGGTTCTTAATAGATCTCTAGATTTCTTAACAGAGCTTTCTAATTTTCCAGTATTTTAAACATAAAAATATATTAACAAAGTTTCTATACTGTGTAATTTAAATTTTTTTAATTTCTGTATAATTTTAAAAAATAATTGCATACCTAAAGAATGCAAACTTTAATTTTTGTTTTGTTATTTTAAGCTTTGGAAAGGATATTCAGTCCAAATTACATCCCTCATGTTGTACATAAAAGAAGCTGGAATTCAGTTATGTCTGATCTTTGAATCATAGGTTACAGAACCAAAACAAGAATCTCAGCCTCTTGACTCACCAGTGCATGTTACCACATTCTTGTCAGGTTGAGATCAATCTCTTTTTTTCCAGTTGCTTGCTGGTTATTAAGAGGGATTTGTTGAGGATAGAGACTGCATATTTATCCCTGTATCCATGGATATAGTAATAACACAGAATAGACAATAACAGTAGACATAGGCTGCATGAAAAGGATAGATGGGTAGGTCTGGCTTCTCTCTTAGACCTTGAAGGAAAGCTAGGATTTAGCTTTGTGGAAATATGGTTATAGATAGAGAAAACCGTCAGAACTTGGTTACCAATGAAGTGTGTAGTTCAAGGTATAGAGTACTCAGAGATGCGACTGAGGATCCAGATGTCATCTTTGCCTGTATAGTTTGGAAGGTGGTGGTGTCATTAACACATACAGTAGTTTTAAATGATATATTTGAGGTACTTGTGCCACATCTAGATGGAAATGTTGACTAGGCTTATTGGAAATGTGCTGCCAAACTTCAGAAGAGAAGAAGTACAGTTAGGAGTCATTTGAGTAGAAAGGATCATTGAAGGCTGAGAATTGAATGAGATTGCCAGGAAGAGGTAAAAGCCAAAGACACATCTTCAGGAAATGTTCTACATTTAGAGGGGGATGAGAGAAGAGTCGTCTAGTCAAGGCTATGGTTTTTCCATTCGTCATGTATGGATGTGAGTGTTGGCCTGTAAAGAAGGCTGAGCGCCGAAGAATTGATGCTTTTGAACTGTGGTGTTGGAGAAGACTCTTGAGAGTCCCTTGGACTGCAAAGAGATCCAACCAGTCCATTCTGAAGGAGATCAGCCCTGGGATTTCTTTGGAAGGAATGATGCTAAAGCTGAAGCTCCAGTACTTTGGCCACCTCATGAGAAGAGTTGACTCATTGGAAAAGACTCTGATCCTGGGAGGGACTGGGGGCAGGAGGAGAAGGGGACGACAGAGGATGAGATGGCTGGATGGCATCACTGACTCGAAGGACATGAGTCTGAGTGAACTCCAGGAGTTGGTGATGGACAGGGAGGCCTGGCGTGCTGCAATTCATGGGGTCACAGAGTCGGACACGAATGAGCGACTGAACTGAACTGAGAGAAGAGTCAGAGCAGATTTATTTGATCATAGACAAAATGAAACCTAAAAATCGTGTGAGGAGAAAGGAGTAGGGAGAGTACTTACAGGAGGGAAACATATGAATTACAGATTCTTTTTAATAAAAAGTTTTATACAGTTTGTATTATAAGCTAAGTCTTATGCTAATAGGTAAAATATGTAAATTAGTAAAAAGCATGTTTTGCAGAAAACCTGCATTATATGAGTATGTATTATAAATAGAATAGATGTTTAACATTAAATAAGACTGTTGTGCTGAATGTAGAAGTTGAAGAAATCTTTCATTTTTTAAACTTGAATTTGAGAGAATATAGTCAAGTAGGCTTTTTAATTAAAAGCCTTGAAGTTAAGACAAGAAATTTTTTGTTTGTTTGTTTTAACGTATATGATAACCATTTGAATGAATTCTGAATAGTGATGTTTTACCATACTTGAATATCTGTTTGCCTTCAGCACTTGATAGAGTATTTCCCCTGCAGTATTTATAAGTATTCTTATAGGGGTAAAAATATCCACCATGTACTGTTGGTTTTCCCTAAGTAATTTTTTGTTTTTATCTTTCAGGATCTGACTGGCATAGAATCTATGGATCAGTGTCGCCATACCTTGGAACAGCATAACTGGAACATAGAGGTATTATAGGATTCATTATGAGTGTACTTATTTCTTATTCCCTGCTCTGAAAATAGATCTCAAAGACATGTACATTTCTTTTTTTCCTTTTCACAGCAAAAATCTTCTCTCAGTAGTTTTTTTTTTTAATTTACAGCTCTTTAGTCTTTAAATTACCCACTCCAGTGTTCTTGCCTGGAGAATCCCAGGTCCGGAGGAGCCTGGTAGGCTGCCGTCTGTGGGGTTGTACAGAGTCGGACACGACTGAAGTCACTTAGCAGCAGCAGCAGCAGCAGCAGTCGTCTTTAAATTTGTGTGAAAGGTGAAGATTATGATCAGAGTTTATAAAATCACAGAAAAGATTGTGACCAAATCCCTCAGTATAGTGTCCCTCCCTCTTTATTTTTTCTTAATGACTCTTTGGGGAAAATACTGGTTTTTATATATTTGATTTACAGCCAGATACCATAATGTGAACCTTTTTATTAAATATTTTAAATTTTATTTTTCTGAATTTTCTATCTGGTTATGTTACCTGCAGCTTGATTTTTTTTTTTTTCCCAGTATATGGATCTTTTGTTTTATTTAATGATGAACTGGCTAGTACTTCAGAATAATCTCAATTAATAATGGTAATGGCAAACACCTTGTCCTCACTATAATGCCTCCAATGTTTTATTATCAAGTGTAATGCTAGTTATTGTTTTGAGATAGAGCTACTAGAATGTAATAAGCTCCATGAGAGCGGAGTGTTTTCGGGTTTTTTGACTGCTGTATTCCAGCATCTAAAATCAATCCTAGTATATCATAGGCTCTCAAATATCTGTTGACTGTTCTTCTTTTCTTGCTTTATTAGTGGATGTTGAGTTTAATCAAGCACGCTTTTGATATCTGTTGAACATAACTGTTTAATTATGGTATATTATTTGAATAGAGTACTGGATTACAAGTGGTATTTAGTTATTCAGTGCTATTTTTGAGCAATTTTAGGCTCTGGCACTATGCCAGCAAACAAGACTTAAGTCCCTATTCTCATGGAGCTTCAGTTTGTAATAAATGCTGTGAATGAGATGAGTACAGAAAATAGAATAAAGAGGATAAGGAAAGTCATTTTAATAGGGTGGTCAAGTAAGGCCTTTCTAGGGAGGTTATATTTGAGCTAACACCTGAATGATGAAAAGGAATGATGAATGTAAAATTTTAAAGGGAATGCATTTTAGGCAGAAGGCATGATGTTGCTCTGTATAATACTTTGGTATTGTCTCCTTGGACTTTTATTTCAAGCATACGCTGGCTTTTAAAAATGACTGCCTTGATAAAATGGGTTGAGAAGCCTAGTTAGCATAGATTCAAAAGAAAGCAATTTAAAACTTGCTTCTGCCTTTTCTGTATTAACTTCTTCATTTTCCTCCCATTATTCATAATCTGTTTGTTGCGTGCTTTTTTCTTGATAAGCTTTCTTGAGGATCCTTTTTTCTTCGAGATTCTCAGGGTAGGTTTAGAGATGAGCATAGGCTATCCCAAGCACTATGTCATTTTCTCTCTTCTGTGTTTGTTCTATTATTCCCTCTTCTCATGGTTTTTATTATGCTTACTTTCCTTTTTTTAAAATGAGATTTGCTGGCGACTTATTTTACTTGTTTTGTTTATAAAAAACTTGTATTTATCAGTTCTTTTTACTGTTTATAAAACAAAATCTAACATTAATGTATTTTACCATACTTTCGTGGTTTGTGTTCTTTTTTTTTTTTTTTACCATTATGCTTTTTGCAGCTTTGTTCATTTATTTGTACTCTTACATTTAAGCCTGTGAATTTTCTTCTGAAACTATTATTTTAAATGTTTTATTTTCTTCTTTGGTCCAGGAGTTATTTAGAAACATTTTTTGTTTGTTTATATAGCTGTATAGATTTGTGTATAATTTTCTTTTTACGTAAATGGGATTATGCCATATTTACATTTTTTCACTTTCAGTAACTCCTAAAAATAATACATAAAAGTAACTTTCATTTGAAGTTACACAAAAAGATGCTCAATATCACTTAAAACTATTACAGAAATGCAAATCAGGACTAAAATAAGGTGCCATCACATACAAGTCAGAATGGCCATCATTAAAAATACTACAAATAACAGATACTGGAGAGGGTGTGGGGAAAACAAATCCTCCTGCCTTGCTGGCGGGAGGCACGTTGGTGCAGTCACTGCAGAAATCAGTGTGATGGCTCCTCAGGAAGCCACAAGCGGAACCGCCATGCATTGCGCAGCCCCTGCCTGGGTGCCCACGGAGACTGGCGTGGAGACGCACGCCCTCCAGGCTCAGCGCGATTTGCCCCAGGAGGCACGGGGACAGCCTGGAGGGATGGAGGAAGAGCATGCCGTGTGTGTGTGTACAGTGGGATACCGCCCAGCCACCAAAAAAGAAAAAAAGAAGTAATGTCATTTGCAGCAACATGGATAGAGCCGGGGATTATATCATACTAAGTGAAATAAAAAAACAGAATGGTCCCTGTTCGTTTCCAAGGCAAACCAGTCAATACCACAGTAATCCAAGTCTGTGCCCCAATCACTAATGCTGAAGGAGCTGAAATTGAACGATTCTGTGAAGACCTACAAGACCTTCTAGAACTAATACCCAAAAAAGATGTCCTTTTCATTATAGGGGACTGGAATGCAAAAGTAGGAAGTCAAGAGATACCTGGAATGACAGGCAAATTTGGCCTTGGAGTAGAAAATGAAAAAATGAAACATCAAAGGCTATCAGAGTTTTGCCAAGAGAATGCTGGTCATAGCAAACACCCTCTTACAACACAAGAGAAGACTCTACACATGGACATCACCAGATGGTCAACACCAAAATCAGATTCATTATATTCTTTGCAGTCAAAATGGAGAAGCTCTATATAGTCAGCAAAAACAAGATGGGAGCTGACTCTGGCTCAGATCATGAACTCTTTATTGCCAAATTCAGACTTAAATTGAAGAAAGTAAGAAAAACCACTAGACCATTCAGGTATGACCTAAATCAAATCCCTTATGATTACACAGTGGAAGTTACAAATAGATTCAAGGAATTAGATCTGATAGAGTGCCTAAAGAACTATGGACAGACGTTCGTGACATTGTACAGGAGGCAGTGATCAATACCATCACAAAGAAAAAGAAAGGTAAAATGGTTGTCTGACAAGGTCTTAAAAATAGCTGAGAAAAGAAGAGAAGCTAAAGGCAAAAGAGAAAAGGAAAGATACACTCATTTGAATGCAGGGTTCCAAAGAATAGCAAGGAAAGATAAGAAAGCCTTCTCAGTGATCAGTGCAAAGAAATAGAGGAAAACAACAGAATGAGAAAAGACTAGAGATCGCTTTAAGAAAATTAGAGCTACCATGGGAACATTTCATGCAAAGATGGGCACAGTAAAGAACAGAAATGGTATGGACCTAACAGAAGCAGAAGATATTAAGAGCTGGCAAGAATACATAGAACTATACAAAAAAGATCCAGATAAATATGACACAGATAACCACAATGGTGTGATCACTCACCTAGAGCCAGACATCCTGGAATTCAAAGTCAGTGGGCCTTAGGAAGCATCACTATGAACAAAGCTACTGGAGGTGATGGAATTCCAACTAAGCTGTTTCAAATCCTAAAAGATGCTGCTGTTAAGGTGCTACAGTTAATATGCCAGCAAATTTGGAAAACTCAGCAGTGGCCACAGGACTGGAAAAGGTTAGTTTCATTCCAGAGCCAAAGAGTGTTCAAACTACCACACAGTTGCACTCATCTCACACGTTAGCAAAGTAATGTTCAAAATTCTCCAAGCCAGGCTTCAATAGTATGTGAACCGTGAACTTCCAGATGTTAAAGCCAGATTTAGAGAAGGCAGAGGAACCAGAGATCAAATTGCCAACCTCCGTTGGATCATGGAAAAAGCAAGAGAATTCCAGAAAAACATCTACTTCTGCTTTATTGACTACATCAAAGCGTTTCACTGTGTGGATCACAACAAACAGTGGAAAATTCTTGAAGAGATGGGAATACCAGACCACCTGACCTGCCTCTTGAAAAACCTGTATGCAGGTCAGGAAGCAACAGTTAGAACTGGACATGGAACAACGAACTGATTCTAAATAGGAAAAGAAGTACATCAAGACTGTATATTATCACGCTGCTTATTTAACTTACATGCAGAGTACATCATGAGAAACGTTGGAACTTCAGCATTAGTCCTTCCAATGAATATTCAGGGTTGACTTTCTTTAGGATTGACTAGTTTAATCTCCTTGCAGTCCAAGGGACTCTCAAGAGTCTTCTCCAACACCACAGTTCAAAATCATCAATTCTTTGGCACTCAGCCTTCTTTATTGTCAAACTGTCACATCCATGCATGACTACTGAAAAAACCATAGCTTTGACTATACGTATAGTTGTCGGCAAAGAAAACTGAGTGACTGAACAGAGCAACAACATGGTAATAAACAGATACAGCCTATATAAATAAAAGCTCTTTGGAGAACAACATATATATTTTGGGGCTTCCCTGATGGCTCAAACATAAAGCATCTGCCTGCAATACAGAAGACCCAGGTTTGATCCCTGACCCAGGTCAGGAAGATCCCTCGGAGAATGGAATGGCTACCCACTCCAGTATTCTTGCCTGGAGAATTCCACAGACAGAGGAGCCAGGCAGGCTCATCTATGGGGTCACAAAGAGACACAACTGAGCAACGAACACTCACTTTTCACTTTTGACACACAAATATTTCTAGAGAGGCACAAAAATATCTGGGAAAAAAGCAAAAGAAATAGTTAATACTACTATGTTGGGAACGTAGGACTGCGAGACAGTGGTAGGGAAGTGATCAGAGCCAGATTTTTTCATATTTAATCTTAGGCTTTGTTTGAACTTTTTCAGCTAAATTTTTTTTTATTAATCTTTAAAAATTGAAGTATAATTGATCAATTTCTGCTGCACAACAAAGTGATTCAGTTATACACATCTATATTATTGTTCTTCAGTCGCTCAGTCATGACCGACTCTTTGCAACCCCAAGGACTGCAGCACACCAGCTTCCCTGTCCTTCACAATCTCCTGGAGTTTGCTCAGACTCATGTCCATGGAGTCGATCATGCCATCCAGCCATCTCATCCTCTGTCATCCCCGTCTCCTCCGGCCCTCAGTCTTTCCCAGCATCAGAGCCTTGGTTGACTGGTTTGATCTCCTTGTAGTCCCAGGGACAAGAGTCTTCTCCAACACCACAGTTCAAAAGCATCAATTCTTTGGCGCTCAGCTTTCTTTATAGTCCAACTCTTACATTCACACATGACTACTGGAAAAACCATAACTTTAACTGGATGGACCTTTGCGGGGAAAGTAATCTCTCTGCTTTTTAATATGTTATCTAGGTTGGTCATAGTTTTTCTTCCAAGGAGCAACCGTCTTTTAATTTCATGGCTGCAATCACCATCTACAGTGATTCTGGAGGCCCCCAAAATAAAGTCTCTCACTGTTTCCACTGTTTCCCCATCTATTTGCCATGAAGTGATGGGAACGGAGGCCATGATCCTCATTTTTTGAATGTTGAGTTTTAAGCCAACTTTTTCCCTCTCCTCTTTCACCTTCATCAAGAGGCTCTTTGGTCCTCTGCTTTCTGCCATAAGGGTGGTGTCTTCTGCATATCTGAGGTTATTGATATTTCTCCTGGCAATCTTAATTTCAGCTTGTGCTTCATCCAGCCCAGCATTTCGCTTGGTGTATTCTGCATATAAGTTAAATAAGCAGGATGACAATATACAACCTTGACGTACCCCTTTCCCAATTTTCAACCAGTCCGTTGTTCCACGTCTGGTTCTAAGTGTTGTTTCTTGACCTGCATACAGATTTTTCAGGAGGCAGATAAGCTGGTCTGGTATTCCCATCTCTTGAAAAATTTTCCACAGTTTGTTGTGATTCACAGTCCAAGGCTTTAGTGTAGTCAGTGAAGCAGAAGTAGATGTTTTTCTGAAACTATTGCTTTGTCTGTGATCCAGAGGATGTTGGCAATTTGATCTCTGGTTCCTCTGCCTTTTCTAACTCCAGCTTGAGCATCTGGGAATTCTTGGTTCACATACTGTTGAAGCCTGGCTTGGAAAATTTTGAGCATTACTTTTGCTAGTGTAAGATGAGTGCAGTTGTGTGGTAGTTTGAGCATTCTTTGGCATTGCCTTTCTTTGGGATTGAAATGAAAACTGACCTTTTCCAGTCCTGTGGCCACTGCTGAGTTTTCCAAATTTGCCGGCATACTAAGTGCAGCACCTTAACGGCATCATCTTTTAGAATTTGAAATAGCTCAGCTGGAATTCCATCACCTCCATTAGTTTTTTGCTTAGTGATGCTTCATAAGGCCCACTTGACTTCACACTTCAGGATGTCTGGCTCTAGGTGAGTGATCACACCACCATGGTTATCTGGGTCATGAAGATCTTTTTTGTATAGTTCTTCCGTGTATTCTTGCCAGCTCTTCTTAATATCTTCTGCTTCTGTTAGGTCCTTGCCATTTCTGTCCTTTATTGTGCCCATGTTTACATGAAATGTTGCCTTGGTATCTCTAGTTTTCTTGAAGACTTCTCTAGTCTTTCCCATTCTATGTTTTCGTCTATGTCTTTGTATTGATCACTTAGGAAGGCTTTCTTATTTCTCCTTGCTATTCTTTGGAACTCTGCATTCAGATTTCCTCCTTTGCCTTTCACTTCTCTTCTTTCCCGCATGTTTGTAAGGCCTCCTCAGATAATCAGTTTGCCTTTTTTGCATTTCTTTTTCTTGGGGATGGTTTTGATCACTGCCTCCTGTACACTGTTACAAACCACTATCCATAATTCTTCAGGCACTCTATCAGGTCTAATACCTTGAATCCATCTGTCACTTCCACCATATAATCATAAGGTCATATCGGAATGGCCTGCTGGTTTTCCCTGCTTTCTACAATTTAAGTCTGAATTGGCAATAAAGAGTTTACAATCTAAGCCACAGTCAGCTCCTTGTTTTTTTTGTTTTTTCCTGACTGGATAGAGCTTCACCATCTTGGTCTTCAAAGAATATAATCAGCCTGGTGATGACCATCTGGTGATGTCCATGTGTAGAGTCATCTCTTGTGTTGTTGAAAGAGGCTGTTTGCTGTGACCAGAAAGTTTTGGCACAACTCTGTTAGCCTTTTCCCTGCTTCATTTTGTACTCCAAGGCCAAATTTGCCTGTTACTCCAGGTATCTCTTGACTTCCTACTTTTGCATTCCAGTCCCCTATGATAAAAAGAACATTCTTTTTTGGTGTTAGTTCTAGAAGGTCTTGTAGGTCTCCATAGAACTGTTCAGCTTCTTCTGCATTAGTGGTTGTGGCATAGTCTTGGATTACTGTGATATTGAATGGTTTGCCTTGGAAACAGATCATTCTGTCGTTTTTGAGACTGCACCCAAATACTGCATTTCGGACTCTTTTGTTGACTATGAGGGCTACTCCATTTCTTCTAAGCGATTTTTGTCCACAGTTGTAAATATAATGGTCATCTGAATTGCCCATTCCACTCCATTTTAGTTCACTGATTCCTAAAATAACGATGTTCACTCTTGCCATCTCCTGTTTGGCCACCTCAAATTTACCTTGATTCGTGGACCTAACATTCCAGGTTCATATACAGTATTGTTCTTTATAGCATCGGACTTTACTTTCATCACCAGACATATCCACAACTGGACATTGTTTCCACTTTGGCTCAGCCTTTTCATTCCTTCTGGAGCTATTTCTCTGCTCTTCTCCAGTAGCATATTGAGCGCCTACCGACCTCTGGAGTTCATCTTTCAGTTTCATATCTTTTTTCTTAGTTTAGTATTCATTTTTAAAATAATAAACTCATTGTATGTTAACATAAATGTTTGCAGATATTTTTGTCTGGCTTAGTAAAAAACAGCTGGATCTTCATATTCACTTCTGCTTTTAATCTTTTGTGATATATAGTTTTAATTGAAGTATGTGAAGAACATCTGGCTTCACCCAGGTATGTAATTTTTAAGGGGCAGTATAATTTAGTGACATTAATTTCAGTACATTTACATTGTTGTACAACAATTACCACTATCCATCTTTAAAACTTTTTCATCTTCCCAAACAAACTCTCTACACACTAAATCAGTTATTTCCCATTACTGTCTCCACCCGCCTCTGGTAACCACAACTCTACTTTCTGCCACTATAAAATTAGACTATTCTAGGTACATCATATAAGTGGAATCAATGTTTGTCCTTTGGTATCTGACTTATTTCACTTGGTTATCCATGTCACAATATGTATCAGTTTTTTTACTGTCAAATAATATTCTTTGTATGAATATACCACGGTATCTTTATCCATTCATCAGTTCATAGATACTTGGATTGTTTGCACTTTGAGTTTTATTACTAATGTTGCAGTGCATATTGGTGTCTAAGTTTTTGTGTGGGACATATGTTTTCATTTCTCGGGGGTATGTATCTAGGAGTAGAATTGCTGAATCATGTGATAACTCTAGGACTTTCCAGGTAGCTTAGTGATTTAAAAAAAAAAAAGAATCTGCCTTCCAATGCAGGAGACAAAGCAGACTCAGGTTCAATCCCTGGGTCAGGACGATCCCCTAGAGGAGGAAATGGCCACCCAACTCCAGTATTCTTGCCTGGAAAATCCCATGAACAGAGGAGCCTGGTGGGCTACAGTCCATGGGGTCTCAAAGAATACCTTTTAAAGAACTGCCAGGCTGCTTCCAGAGGTTACAGTATTTTATACCCCCCAGAATAGTGCATGATGGCTCCAGTTTTTCTACATCCTCACGTGCACAGGTGCTCAGTCACTTAGTTGTGTCCTCTTCTGTGACCCCGTGGACTGTAGCCCGCTAGGCTCCTCTGTCCATGGGATTTTCTTGGCAAGAATACTGCAGTGGGGTGCTGTTTCCTCCTCCAGGGGATCTGTCAAACCCAAGGATCCAAGCTATGTCTCCTGTATTGGCAGGCAGAGTCTTTACCACTGAGTCACCTAGGAAGTCCACACCCTCACCTACAATTTGTAAAAATCTGTCTCTTATTATATTATAATCATTCTAATGGATAAGTAGTATCTCGTGATTTTCGTGTGCATATTTCTGATGATTAATGATGTAGTATATTTTTTACATGCATTTTGGTCATTTGTTTATCTCCTTTGGGAAAATATCTAGTCAAGTCCTTTGCCCATTTTTAAATTGAGTTGTTTGTCTTTTAAGATAAGTTGTAAGAGTTCTTTATATACTGTAGATACTAGACCCTTAACAGATCCATGATTTGTAAATATTTTCTCCCATTTTGTGGGGTTATCTTTTTTCTCTGTGATAGTGTCCTTTGGTACATGAAAGTTTTTAAGTTGTGATGAAGTCCATTTTATCTGTTTTTTTCTTTTGTTGCCTGTCCTTTTAATATCTTATCTAAGAAACCATTGCCTAATCCAAAATCACAAAGATTTTTTTTTCCAGCTATGTTTTCTTTTAAGGGTTTAATCATTTCAGCTCTTACATTTAGGTCTTTGGTGTATTTTGAGTTAGTTTTTGTATACAGGGTGATTTTAGTAGGTCAGCTTCATTATTTTGTGTATGGTATCCAGTTGTCTCAGCCTTATTTGTTGAAAGACTGTTCTTTCCCATTGAACTGTGTCTCAACACTTTAAAATGTAAAACCTAGAGGCAAAGTTTAAAGCCAGCTATGAAGGTTAGAGAGCATGCAGTCTTCTGAAAGACCTTCCTTACTTCTGTTAGCAACTGCAAGTTCGAGGTGTTGTAAAACCACATGCAGGTTTGATAATTCACTAAAAGAGCTTACTGAAAACTAATACAACTCATGGTTGCAGTTTATTATAGGGAAAGGATACAGATTAAAATCAGCTAAAGAAAGAAGCTCTTTGGGCAAAGTCTTGAGTTCCAAATACGTGTTACCCTCCTGGCCTAGGTGTTTAATAATAGGCACCAAGTGTTACCCACGAGGGAGGCTCACCACAGCTGCAGTGTCCAGAGCTTCTCACTGAGGCTTTATTACATAGGCATGATTGATTTGACTAGTTGCCTGTGTAATTGAACTCAGTCTCTAGGTTGACTGATACTGCATTACTCAAAGTCTCCAGCCTAAATTACATGGTTGGTCTTTCTAGGGTGCTTAGCTCTACCATAAAATCCCATAGCAAAGATACTCTTACCAGGTGTGACATTGTTTTACCTCCAGAAGCTGAAGGTAGAGATCAGATTTCCCTTTGGGTAAAGCCAAATTTTCTAACTATACTGGGACAAATATCCAGTTTCAGGGGCAGAGTTAGGAAAGGAATGAAACTTTTTTTTTTTTTAACTGAATATCATCTTTGTGCCAGGAATTATATTAGAATTTTGTACGGTCATCTCATTAAATTTTCAGATTAACCCTGAAAAGTATTGTTCATTTATTTTGCATGTGAGAAAACTGAGGCACATAAGCCAAGCAGCTTTTCTCAGTGCTGGAGCTAGGATTCAGACCTAACTTTCTCTGCTCCAAAGCCAAGCTTTCCCTCAATACCAACCGATCAAGATGGCTCCATTGCACAGTTCTGGGGGCACCAGACACAAACTGTGTCTATGGTTTGTGTTCTCTGTGGGTGGTTTTTCTTATGCTTGTACAGTGAAACACCTTGTAACCCGGCCACCCTAAATAGCATATACCATCTGAATAAAAGCAGTGAGCTTCCAGACAAGTTCCTTGGGACTCCTTTGTATATGAATTATGGAGCCATCACCACACATTGCCTCCCAGCTTAGCAAGTTAAAAAAGGTTCATGAGTGTATACCCCCTGGTGACCTATTGTGACACACCAGCAATAGTTGTCTCTTCTAGATTGATATGATCATCACTGAAGTGCTACTGTTTTTTTCTTCTCAGGCTGCTGTACAGGACAGATTGAACGAGCAAGAGGGTGTACCGAGTGTTTTCAACCCACCACCATCGCGACCCTTGCAAGTTAATACAGCTGACCACAGGATCTACAGCTATGTTGTCTCAAGACCACAACCAAGGGCAAGTTATTTCATAGCTGGAACCTCTCCCTTTTTTATTGTAAACATTCTCTTACTTGGTTATGTTGATCTCTGTATGATAGCAGCAAAAGGAATATTGAGAATATAAACCTGTTAGCTTGACCTAGCTCCTTGGTAGATTTATTGGGTTTATCATTTTTTTCTTGATTCCTTAGTGAACCAATGAAAGTAACTATTTTTTTCCCTGTTTCTATGCCAGTTACTTGAAGAGTTTTCTGTGCCTTGTTTTGTGTTTATGACACTTTATCTACATGTATTTATGTGTCTAAAAATGTTTGCTGTGTGTTTAGTAGATCCTGCACTTTTAAATTAAAATGTTTACTGAATTCTTTGCTGTTTCATTTTGCTTATTTTAAGCTACTTCTAGGGAAATACTTGGAAGTTCTGTGAGAGCCTTGGCTATATCTTTGAAATTAATCTCAGGGCTAGTAGTAGCAAGGAGGTGATTCAGTTATATTCAGTTGGCATTTAAGAGTGTTTCAGGGTACTTGATATTTTGCTGTTGGGAATCTAGAGATGAATAAAGAGGCATTCTTCCCTCTTCAGATTATTCACAGTCAGATTAGGGAAGTCAGGTGTGTATACTGACAGTGAACTCTGGAGAACTTTTAGAGTTTCTCTTTCTTATTCTTAAGAGTTAACACTCACTTCTTACACTTGAATTTAAAATGTATTCCATCATTCCTTTTGTACTTGGAGTACTTGGTAAAATTTAAAAAACAGAGTTTCTAAGTAGCTGTTTTAGGGTATTTAACAGTAGAAGAGCACAGACTCTTAGAGGATTATTTGATTCAAGGAGTAGTCCAAAAGAATTTCTGGCGGTCCAGTGCTTAGGATTCTGCACTTGACTGCATATGTGCCCAGTGTTACTCCAGTTTGTTTTGGGCTTGACTTTGTTTGAGACCCTAATGTCGACTAATAGAGTTCCAGAGCTCTAGAGTTCCCTGGCCATGGACACAAAGAGGATATCAGATTAACATAATATAATATATAATAAATGCTTTGTAAGCTATAGAGCCCTATGTATTTATTAGTTAATAATAAGAGCAGCAATAATCAATATTGTTAAAATAATTAACACTACTATTGAGATTAGCAGCTATTTGGAGATTTGTAATTGTTATTAATACAATTATTCGTCACTTATATACAGAGGTCCAAGGTAGTAATATTGGTTATCTTTCTTGTTATTTCTATATACTACATTTTAATGTGTTAACTCTAAAAATGAAAGAATGAATATTTATGATTTGGGGAGGAAAACTTGGAATTGAATTTGACAACTAATATAAGTAGCTGCACAAAAAGTGTTCAAGCAGATTTAATATAAAAATTATGTTAGTATTAGATGAAATGAGGTCCTAAGTAGTTGTTTTTTTAAGAAAGATGAAGTGGTCCAGGAAAAGAGAACCATATGTGACAGAAGGAGAAATCATATAAAGGATAAAAAAGAATGAAAATCTTATCTAGCAATTAAGGTATTACAGGTTGGGAGAATGATATCTAACTTTGTTTTTGGAATTTCAGGGGCTGCTTGGATGGGGTTATTACTTGATAATGCTTCCGTTCCGGTTTACCTATTATACAATACTTGATATATTTAGGTACGTACCTTTGTATCCATGTGTTTAGTAGCAACAGGGTAGACTTTGGAGCAGAAACAGATCAGAATAAGGTTTATGCTCTTATAAATTTTGACTTGCCAGTTTATCAGCATATTGAATACCTTTCCTAAAGTATTTCATATAGCATGAAAATATTTTCAGTTTTTCGAACATAACAACAGATGTTACCATTTTCACAAATGAGTCTGCCTATATTTATTGTATCCTCCCTATCCCACCATGTTTTCTCCCTAAATTCCCCAGTTAGTCTTCACACCCTTTCTGTTCCAACCTTTGTTACCTTTACTAGCTTCACACTCCTTGTTAACTTTCACCCGAATGCATCTTACTACAACTCATAATTCCAACAGATTGACTTGCTCTGAAATGACCCATTTTTCCCCAGATTCCTCCTATAACAGTTTCACTGTTCTAGACACCCCTTCTGTACATTTCCCTTTGTCTTGGCAACCCATAGGTTGCTGGCACTATAACCCTTCCACGTGTGTGTACACCCTTGCTTCACACCTTCACTTTTCTTCTCACCTCCTTCTTTTACCGTTTGGAGAGCTCAGCACAAGAAGCTACAGAAAGACTGCAAAACGTCAGGGGACCCAAGGTGCACATCAGACTTGAGTGTCTGATCTAGAACTCAGTAATAGATGAATCCACACCTAATCTTTATGGAGAACTAGAATGTTTATGGGCATCCAGGCCAATAAATGTAGCCTTGTATGCATACAGCGCAACCTGTACCTGCCTCTGAATACAGGCTAATCTTTGCCTTACTCTAGGGAACAGAGCCTGAAGGTATGGACCGACCAGCTTCAGAGGTGCATGTAAAAATCTTTAAAATCATTTGCTATCTCTGTTGTTTTGTTTTCTTTAAGCTATTTGTCCTAAATTGTGTTGGCCATTGGACTATTTTGTGATGAGAAAGAACAACAACAAAAGATAATTAAAACCTTTATCCATTCATTCATAAAATTTGAAAACTTGGAGTAATAAGATAATCCTAAAATACTTGATTTCAGATAAAGTTATCAAAACATTAATCTTAAGGATTTCTAATCACTCCTCCACGTACACAGCTTCCTTTTTTTTTGTTTTTAATTTGCTCTGGAATGTTTGTGTCAGTGAGTTAGATTTGATTATTCAGGAGAAATTCCAAGTGACATTGTGTGTATATGGGGAATTTGTTAAGGGGATAAAGAACTGGCTTAGTATTTGCTAAGGAGAATATCATAGTGTAGTTAGCTTTTCTATGCTGAATCAAGTATATGAATATTGTTCACTTCCTTGGGGAAAAATATGCATGGCATGTGTTACTAATTTTAATGCAACTGTATCATCCAAGCAACTTGTTTAATGTTATGTAGCACCTTGACTTATCAAGCCCCTGCTCCTTTGCCTTTTATGGAAACCCAAAGGATAAATAAATGGTACTGTACAAATGTGATAAGATGACCTCTTCAGAAACAGATCTACCATCTTTAAACTTAAGTAACTGCCAAGTCTTCAACTCTGCCAAGTGTTGTCTAGATCCATTTTATAACTTCCTCTGTGGATGCTGTCAACTGTAAATCACTGAGCAGAATTTACTTGCCCCATTGATGAGCAAGTAAATCATGACTGCAAGTTTGGATTTGAAGTTCTTGTCCATAATCTGAATAGTTTGGGAATGTGGATTCATAATTCAAAATTCCAGAACAGAAAGGAAAGGGAGACGCAAGTAGAACAACCAGAAAGAGACAGCTCTGTTCTAGAACAGCACTGTCTAACAGAACTTTCTGTGATGATGGAAATGTTGTGTATCTTCACTGTCTGTTATGGAACCCATTAGCCACACATGGCTATTGAGCACTTGAAATATGGCTGTTTTGAGTAATGAACTATATTTTTTGATTGTATTGAATTAATTTTCTTGGTAATTTAGATAGCCATATGTGGCTCTTGGCTGCTGTTTTAGACAGTGCCATTACAAGAGTCTGAGGGTACAGCCTGACTCATGACCTTTGTGGATATTGTGTCTTCCTTTCCCAGTTCTTTCAGTCCTAAATTTTTCTGCAAAAAGCACTTAATATTTGTTTACGCCAGTGTTGAAATGTATAATCCTAGTAGTTTGCATTCTTCTTAAACAGGCAGTGGCACAGCTTGCTGCTTTGTGGCTTTGGAGCCAGACTGTATTCTCAGGTTTGATGGTCCACTCACAGGTGTTTCACCTCCCCTTGCTGCCACACCTGTGGCTCTGTGTAGGAATCCTTACAAACTGGCCCACTCCGTATGCACTACAGTAAGCCGATTCATGTGATATGTATTCCTTCCTCCCCAGGTTTGCTCTTCGTTTTATACGGCCTGACCCTCGCAGCCGGGTCACTGATCCCGTTGGGGACATTGTTTCATTTATGCACTCTTTTGAAGAGAAATATGGGAGGGCACACCCTGTCTTCTACCTGGGAACCTACAGCCAGGTCAGTGCCACAACCATATAGATGCCAATTTATTGATATGGTTCTATCCTCAAAGGAAAGCATAGGCCAGCACTGATCATGTCATTCTTTTATTCAAAACCTTTAAATGACTTTTTATAGCTTACACACACACACACACACACCCACACACACACAAAAACAAGCCCTTTAGCTGGGCCCTCTTTGATCTAATCCCAACCTCTTTTGAGGTCTTTCCTGCATAACTTGTTTCCCTGTACCATAGGTTCTAGCTAAACAATCCCTTTAACACACTCTGTAACATCCCACCTCTGTGCCTTTGCTTTTACTTTACTGTTTCCTCTGTCTGGAATGCCTTCCTCACATTTTTGTTAACTGGAATCTTGCCCATCCTTCACCAGCTCTTGTCTCTCCCCTCTTGTACCTTTCCTGATTGCTGCACTCTACCCTGCCTACTTATAGACTAAAATAGTCTTGTATTTTCATAGTGTTTTTTTTTTAAATCTTATAGCAATTTCACAGTCTTCCGTATTTTATAGTTGTTTGTGTTCATGTCTTATCTCCTATACAGACTATAAGCTCCTTGTAGGCAAAGCCTAAGTCTTCTTGGATCCCTCACAGAACTGAATAAAGGCATAGACCATAGACTCAAGGCAGCACATCTCATTTAACCCAAGCAACACACACCTTTGACTGTTGTTATCTCTCAGGGGGCGAAGATTAGTAGGAGTTCTGTGGGTATTGGGCATACCCCTGCTTCACCAGAAACAAATGTAGAAGTAGCGTGGTGGGCATGTGCCTAAGAGTGGTTCTGTTCTGCAGCCTCCAGGATTCCTGAATCTATCTGGAAAAGGAGAAAAATGCTGACTCTTGCTTCCTGTGTGATTCTCCCACATCTGTTTTTTCTCACTGGCTGCTCCCATCCCACTCAGTAAGCCTTAAGCACCTACTATATACCACACGTTGTGCTCAATGCTAGAGATACATTTGTGAATGAGATGAGTCCTCTTATACACCCTCTTTGCTGTGATCCTGAGGGTAGACCACTATTGGTCGTTCAGAAAATCTTAATTGAATTGTAATGTGTCCAGGAGTCTACAAATGAAAAAGCACACACAGGAATCTGGGACACTTGCCTTGTTTTTGAAGATCTTTTAAAACTCATGCTCTTTAAAATGCCCTTGGGTCCCTCATTTTCTCATCCCTGTTTGGCATGTGGCCAGGGATCCAGCTTATCTTCACAGTATTTATTATGCTGTAGCTGCTGCTACTGCTGCTAAGTCACTTCAGTCGTGTCCGACTCTGTGCGACCCCATAGACGACAGCCCACCAGGCTCCCCCATCCCTGGGATTCTCCAGGCAAGAACACTGGAGTGGGTTGCCATTTCCTTCTCCGATGCATGAAAGTGAAAAGTGAAAGTGAAGTCGCTCAGTCGTGTCTGACTCTTAGTGACCCCATGGACTGCAGCCCACCAGGCTCCTCCGTCCACGGGATTTTCCAGGCAAGAGTACTGGAGTAGGGTGCCATTGCCTTCTCCGTTGGCTGTAGCTATAAAGTGGCAAAATTCTTGTCTCCTTTTTCAGGTCAGATTCTCCTGTTTTTATCTTCCTTTAGACTGTGGGAACAGCTGACTTTTCTGTGATTACATGGGGCTTTTTTCTGTCAGGCTGCTTATTCTTTATTCTCACTTGCCTAATACAATTTAAATCCTAACAACACTAAAAACTTTTTCATTGAAGCTTATTAGCATATGGACTTTCTATTGGGAAAGGAATGCCAAGGGTGTGAAGATAGAAGCCCAGGAGTTTTCTGCTTTTTTTGCTTACCTTCTTTCCTTATTTCTTCTTTTGTTTCTAAATACATAGCTGTATCCATTAGGATCCTTATCCTAATTAAAAGTTTGAGGCACAGTCATCATCATAATCAGTGATCTTCTGTTTCTCACAGGCACTTAATGATGCCAAACGGGAGCTTCGCTTTCTTTTGGTTTATCTTCATGGAGATGATCACCAGGACTCTGATGAATTCTGTCGGTAAGTGGATTGGTTTTTTTCTCCCTCTTTTCTGATCTTATCTGCTGATAGTTGTGGAAAGCAAGTTCCTCTTATGTCATTTTCATCCCTCTCCACAGCAACACACTCTGTGCACCTGAAGTTATTTCACTAATAAACACTAGGATGCTCTTCTGGGCATGCTCCACAAACAAACCTGAGGGATACAGAGGTAAGTTGTGTTTTTTTTTTCCTCATTGAAATTGTTAGAACATCTTTCAAATAATCTGGACAGACATGCCATTTATCGCATGACTATTCTGTGGCCAACCAAACCTCTCAGCAGTCATAAGAGATGGGGGTTGTATTACCTCCACTGTATAGTTTAGGTGTTTAAGCTGCTGGCCCAGGATCAAACAGTTAGCAAGTTTTGGAGCACGCTCAGGTCTGTCAGACTCTAGCCCACTTATTACAGTTAACCATTGCCAGAACCTGTTTTGTTTTTTAAAATACCCAGTCCTGGCCAGCAACTTGCCTTTAATCTTAGTGGGCTTTTTACCAAAGAGTTTATTCTTGTCATTAGCAATTTTACCAGAGCTTCTTGCACAGTAAGATAGTTGTTTGAGTATGTTGAGTGCCCATAGGGATTCAGAAAGCTCAGATCTTTACTGACTGTAACTAACCCTAGCTGCTGCTGCTAAGTCACTTCAGTCGTGTCTGACTCTGTGCGACCCCATAGATGGCAGCCCACCAGGCTCCCCCGTCCCTGGGATTCTCCAGGCAAGAACACTGGAGTGGGTTGCCATTTCCTTCTCCAATGCATGAAAGAGAAAAGTCAAAGTGAAGTCGCTAGTCATGTGTGACTGTTAGTGACCCCATGGACTGCAGCCCACCAGGCTCCTCCATCTATGGGATTTTCCAGGCAAGAGTACTGGAGTCGGGTGCCATTGCCTTCTCCGAACTAACTCTTAACTAGAGGTAAATATATTTAGAAGTCAGTGTAAGATATACCAGCTTCCCTGGTAGCACAGTCGGTAAAGAATATGCCTGAAGTGCAGGAGACCCAGGTTTGATCCCTGAGTCGGGAAGATCCCCTGGATAAGGAAATGGCAACCCACTCCAGTGTTCTTGCCTGGAGAATCCCATGGACAGAGGAGCTTGGCAGACTACAGTCCATGAGGTCACAAGAGTTGGACATAACTTAGCAACTAAACCACCATAAGATATAAAGGCATCTAGTGAAGGAAAACAGTTTACTTTGCAGCTACTTCTGTTCAGCAGCTGTTGAGTATATATTGGCATACAGGTTCTGTGCTAAATCCTGAGAACCAAAGATGCAGTAGATGGTTTGTTTGCATCCTGGAATCCGAATTGTTCCTAATTGGTTTTTAAACAGCTGATAAGTCCTTGCATATTTGACATTCTAATATGGCTTTGGAGATGAGCAGTGATAGAAGGAGACTAAGGATATTTTTATAGAAGCTTAAAATCTCTTCTTTTCAAATCATAAGGTAAAACTGTTACGGTACAATCTTGGTTATTTGGAGGACCAACTTTCTAAGCTTGTTCAGAATAGAAAAGCTAGCCCTTTTGTCTTATTGGGTAGCATATATAGGACATAGGAAAAGGGGATAAGGAAGGGATTGGATAAAAGGAACAAAAGATAGGGAAGATGATGGTTGAGATCATCACCAGTAACAGAAAACTGGAGAGTTGCAGCCTTGGCTTCTTTAGGCTTGACCCCAACCAGCACAAAGGAAGATTATTATAATAAGCAGTAGCCAGAATCCTTGTATATCCTTTTTGCTCTGTCAAATAGACATTGTCCTTGAACTCTGCAGCCTGCTCTAGCATCATGATAACCACACCCCACCAGAAAAGCCTGTCCTCCTCTAATCAGACTAGTTGGACATAAGAACATGAATATATAACAACAACAACAACAAAAAGATTGAGAAAGTAGGGGAGGAAAAAAGGTAGGCGGGGAATAAATGACACCTCCACTGTTTCCCAGTTGAGACTAAAGCAGTTATCTCTTGCTTGTTGTGTGAACTCTTAAGATAATTAATCTGTTTTATCCCTAAGGCCTGCCCTTGATTTTTTGGATCTTCTTTCTGTCAGTCTCGCAGGCTTTAAGAGAAAATACCTATCCATTCCTGGCCATGATTATGTTGAAGGATCGGAGGATGACTGTGGTAGGACGTCTAGAAGGCCTCATTCAGCCTGATGACCTCATTAACCAGCTGACATTTATCATGGACGCAAATCAGACTTACCTGGTGTCTGAACGCCTAGAGAGGTACAGGGGAGTTCCTCTCTGGAACTGAGAGACCAGCTGCAGACATGGGTGCCTTACCTGGGGCTTCACAAATCCTGACTTCTTCTCTGTTAGGCAACTTCAAAAGCTTTCTCCATTTAATGTTAAAATATTCATATATGGATACTTTGACCTAAATAACTCCATCAGATCATTTGTCCTTGGAGATGTCATTCAAAATAAAGACTCTGTGCTCAGGATTATAAATCATATCATTTAAAATAGCTGAGCATGATATAAAGAACTTAAATATAAAAACTGAGGAATGGTTATAACTCCCCTCCATCGTACAAGTAATATACAGGAATTAATATAGAAAATTCAGGAAACACAGAAAAGCACAAAGAAGAAATTTTAAATAATTCATAATCCCTACCACCACTTTAACATTCTGGGATATTTTCTTTTAATTTTACAGACAGACACACAACACTCTACATACATACTCAATTTTTCAGAGAGAAAAATATACCAAAATGTTAGTGTTTCCTTTTTGATTAGTAGAATTCTGAATAAGGTGTTTCTGTATTTTTCAAACCTGCTAAAATATCTGTATGGTTTTTTGGTTTTATAAAAGCAACATATACAAAAATGCAGTTACCCGAGAAGGTATTTACCTATAAAATATGATATTGATGATCATTTGATAGCAATAATACTGAGTTACTTCTGTTAGGATTGGGGGGAAAGGATAGTTTTACATGAAAAATTAAAAAGAGATGGAAAAGCTCACGATTTCTTTTTCTGTCAAATTAAATTAAGAGACAGTACATTTAGATTCTGCATGCTTTCTTTGTACTCTCTCATGATAGTGTTAAATAGTCATTTGCCGAGATTGTCAACCTTTTTAACCCCCTAAAAAGTTTCAGTATAAGGAAACACGGGGCTTTGTGAGATTTATCTTTTCCTTTTGTGCTTTTGATCTGTCCACAGGGAAGAACGAAACCAGACCCAGGTGCTGAGACAGCAACAGGATGAGGCCTACTTGGCCTCTCTCAGAGCTGACCAGGAAAAAGAGAGAAAGAAGCGAGAGGAGCGAGAACGGAAGAGGCGAAAGGAGGAAGAGGTGCAACAGCAGAAGCTGGCAGAAGAGAGGCGGCGGCAGGTGAGGAGCCTGTCTCTGCTTCTGGTGACTCCCAGACTGGTCTTTTCTTAAGTGTGAAAGGAAAAAACTAGATGATAGGGTTGTGGATGATTTAAATTCTCCATGCCATTTTAATATTTACTACATTTTTCACAAAAAGTATTTTTTTTTTAAGTTTATTTAAACAAATATAAGAGTAAGTATAAAGCTTATGTAAAACAACTCTGTTCCATGAAAAGGAAGCATAAACAGATAGTAAACAGTTCAATATGCTAATTCACAGCAGTAGTGTTTAAACATTCAGGTTCCAGAGTTAGCTCATCTGACACTTAATTCATGATCTTGTTTCATCATTGCATATTGCTGCTTGATTATAGCCCGTGTCTTTCAGTCCTTCCCTTTTTTCTAACAGTTGCATACCTTAACAGTCAATCAGTAATGCCTGTGATGCAGTGGTGTGTAATCAAATACATAGAATTTAAGTGAGGTGTTTCTGACTCTTGCCAAGTTTTTTTCCTGATACTCTCCAGTAAATCTGTGATATGATTGTATTTCTTGTTTCCTTGTTCCCTAGTTGGAACCATAGTCTCACCTTTGCTTTGTGTCTCTACAGAATTTACAAGAGGAGAAGGAAAGGAAGTTGGAGTGTCTGCCCCCGGAGCCTTCCCCCGATGACCCTGAAAGTGTCAAAATCATTTTCAAATTACCCAATGATTCTCGAGTAGAGAGACGATTCCACTTTTCACAGTCTCTAACAGTAAGGACTGCCTCAGTTGTGTGAAGTGTTAATGTCTGGGCTATAGATCTGAAAGCTTTTAAGGACTCTGAAAAATGTTCTTGGTTTATTTGCTGCTCTAATGAATAGAGGAGGAAGGGGGTGGAACAGAGAGTGAAGAGGGCACTGAATTATTGTAGGTTCCTTCAGGTCTAGCTGCCAACACAGAGCAGTTACTAAGATTTCATTATGTCATGTTTGAGCTCTGCCAAGAAGAAAAGATACCTTACCAAGAAGTTCCACAGAAGACTCAGGTGTTGGAGGTGGGAGGCTCTCCTTTGCTGCTTGGCTTTCATTGGCTTCAGAATCCCATCAGCACCCCTTGCTGTGTAGAAAAGGCTCTATCCCCATGGCCCTAGAAGGACTGGAATTACACAACTGGGTGTAAGTGCATGTGCAGTTTTCATGCAGCTGTCACTCTTTCTTCTCAGGTTACCCTGTAAGCCCCATGTAGTAGGGCTACATTGTATAGCCGGTGTCCATAGGTAAATAGTATTTGTCATTCCATAGGGATGTAGTTAAAAGCACAGACAGAGTCTTACAGAATGAGGAGCAAATTCTCATTGTTCTTTTGTTAATAAATGTCTCTCCTTGGTCAGTTTACTTAATCTCTACGCCTCAGTTTCTTCATCTGTAAAATGAGTATAATGGTCACTCTGTAATAGGATAATTAGGATTAAGTTCGTATGTAAAGTACTCAACATTGTGCCTGGCTCATAGTAAACATTCAAGTGCTATTTTTGATATTTGTTATCAGAAGGAATTATATTTAGTGTTGCTTTGTTGCCTTTATGTTTATATTGTGTTGGCATGTTGCCTTTCCAAATTTACAACCATACTAGATTCTGCCATTTCCCTGATCACTTGAAATAATCAGGAGAAAACTGCATAATTGGACTTCCGTGGAGGCTCAGTGGTAAAGAATCCACCTGCTAATCTAAGAGACTTGGATTCAATCTCTAGGTCAGAAAGATCCCTTGGAGCAGGAAATGGCAACACCCCCCAGTATTCTTCTTGGGGAATCCCATGGACATAGGAACCTGATGGGCTACAGTCCATGGGGTCGAAAAAGAGTCAGACATGACTTAGTGATTAAACAACAACAAACCGCATAATAGAAATGTGGCTGCTCTGTGGTTAGGTGAGGCTGGGTGGCATATTGATAACTACTTCCTGTTTAATTGGAGAACATTGAGCAAGTTACAGAATCTCTTAGAGGGCCTCAGATATATCACAAATACAAAATGGAAATATAACTTGCCCTCTGATAACATTAAACTGAAGGTATTTTAGGCCCTGTGCTGGGTACCCTGTGAGTTATGCAGGTGAGTAAAGTGTGGTTCTGAAATTCACAGAGCTTACTGACTAAGAATGTTAAGATTATTCAAAGAGCTAATTCACAGTAAAACATTGTGAGGCATCCTGGTGAAATAAATAGCTTCTCCATTTTATTTATCTCTCATTTATACACTGATTTATATGGAGGAAAGTACTCTTCATCCCTAACTTTGGATATTTTATTTGGGAATAACATGAATGAGCGTCACACAGGACCTACCCTGTTGTAGATGGTTACTATATGTTCGTTCCCTTCCCTTGATGTGTCTCCTAACTGCTATTTCGTGTATAGGTTTTAGCTTGCAACCATCTTGACTAACCGTTTCTCTGTAGTATGCCCAAGCTCTTCTGGAGCTTTTACTCCCCAAACTCTCATTACATATATGAAAAGCCCAAACAAAATTTCCTCTCCTCAGAGTTTTTAGAGGAAAATCTATTAGAATTGGGGAATAGAATAGACTTTTAGTCAAAGGGTAACCAACCCATTTGTTTTGTTAATAAATATTTAATCCTTGTAAGCCTTTAAAAAGATTTGCACTAAAAATTATTTTAAAAAATAAAAACTAAGATGGAGAAATGAGGACAGGGCTCAGAGATAGGAAAGAAGTATGATGAGAGGTATAGTGGCACTGTTGGCTTTTCATTTAACATTCGTAGTGTTACAGCAAGTAGCTGAAGAATGAGTTGCAGTTTTTAGTGCCCTTACAGACTGTGATCTTCCTGTGAGGTCTACCCTTTATACATACTCTGGATGAGTGAATGTTACATGAAATGCACTGTTTGCACATGATGCTCAACTCTTGACAGTGGTTAAATGCTAGGATTGAAAAAAGGGTAAAATGTACAAAAATCTCCAGCTTCTGTGAGTGGGCAGAAAAGTGGCACCTGACTCTCTCCTAAATAAATGCATATAAGAGAGAATCCAAATTAAACTCAGCCCAGAACTCATTTTTCTATCCATTACGAACCAAAAGGGACCTCTAGAGTGATTTTATGTGTTTCTTGATGGTATTAGGGCATTGCCAGTGATAAAGAATGCCAGTGTTATATTAGTGTTGAGTATTATCAAGCAGTGATTGAAAAAGGAGCAAGATATTTTGCCCTTTTGTAAAACCCTTACTGGGTTCATACCAAGAATATTTGGTGCAAGTCTAACTGATGCATCTCAAGAAAAGAAAAGGAGAATGAATGTTAATGGAAATGGCAAAGACAAAAGGGAACTGAAAATTATTAAGGTTGATGGACCAAAATATGAGAAGTTTGTAAAATGATGAATGGATTAGGTAAGAGGAAAATGAACTTTAAATGGATTTGTAGCTATAGCCCCTTAAAAATTCTAATGAGGTAAGTTTAAGTTAAGACAAACACAGGAAGGACTGCTTCACCAAAAGGGAATACACTTTTATGAGAGGTGGAATAAAAAGGAAATAGAAATAGATTCCCTCAAAAAAGTAAGGGTAACTTGAATAGTGTGTTCCTGATCTTTGTGAGGGACCTGAACACAGTGTCCTTCATAGCACATCCCTTGGAGTCTTGTTAGAAATGGAATATGTGGGACTTCCCTGGTCTTCCAGTGCATGGGACATATGTTCAGTCCCTGGTCTCAGACGATCCCACACACCAAGGAGCAACTAAGCCTGCACACCGCAACTGCTGAGCCCACACGCACCGCAATGAAAAGTTCCTGTGTGCTACAGTGAAGATCCTGCGTGCCACCCCTAAGACTTGACACTGCCAAATAAATACTTGTTTAAAAAACAAAAAAAAAGGGACTTACCTGGTGGTCCAGTGGGTAAGATTTCATGCTCCCAACACAGGAGTCCTCGGTTCCATCCCTGGTCCGGGAACTAGATGCTGCAACTGAAAGTTTGCATGCCTCAACTAAGAGTTCACGTCCACAGCTAAGGATTCCACGTGCCACAGCTAAGACCCAGCGCAGCCAAATAAATGTAAGAAATGGAATATGCAATGAAGAGGACCATAGATCAGCCAGGGTGTGTATTCCTAATGGGTGGAGTTCAGAGAGAGGGGAAAAGAAGAATTTACCTGTATCTTGTTAGAGCCAAACTAGAGTTAAGAGGGCTTTCTCAGAGGAGAGGTCCACATGGAGGGTGCTGGTCCCGATCTCGATCAAGCTAAGGAGGTATCCACTTATGGGGACAACCAATGAAGAGAAGTCAGAGCCCAGGTGGCCTGGGAATGGAGTAGATATTAAAGCCAGAACCAGGTAAGGAGGGTGTACATTTGGAAAGAGGAATCAACTCTTAGCATTCAGCATATATAGAGGGAGATAAAGATACAGATTTGTATATGTATGTACACATTGCCTAGCTTTCTCCACAGAGAGTGCCTAGGAACATAAGCATCCCAGTAGCAGTGAACATACTTTTGGTACCTGGATCATGGTTTCTATTTATTTTCTGATTTTTTTCTTTGTTTGGCTACATCATGCAGCATGTAAGGTCTTAGTTCCCTGAGCAGGGATTGAACCTGTGCTCCTTGCAATGGAAACATGGAATCCTAACCACTGGTCCACCAAGAAATTCCCTAGATCATGGTTTTTAAATACCATTGTCCATTAGGAGGAACCAGGGAATGTCCCTGGTGGTCTAGAGGTAAAGAATCCACCTGCCAATGCAGGGGACATGGGTTCAATCCCTGGTCCAGGAAGATACCACATGCTGCAGAGCAACTAAGCCCGTGTGTTGTGCCATAACTACTGAGCCTGAGTACTGCAGCTGCCAAAGCCCATGGGCCTAGAGCCTGTGCTCCACAACAAGAGAAGCCACTGCAGTGAGACGCCTATGCACTCCAAGAAGAGCAGCCTCCATTAGCCACAAGAGGAAGCCTGCATGCAGCAGTGAAGACCCAGTGCAACCAAAAATTAAAAAATTTTTAAAAAAGAATAATCAGGGCTCCTTGGAGAAATGGCCGATTGCAGGGCTGGGATGGAAAATACAAGATTCGCCTGTAATACCTTGTGCCACAAAGCAAGGAATTATTCAGAGAACATGGGAGACATGTCAGAAATACACAGAAGCCAGCTTCATTGGGCTTCTCAGACTCCATCAGAAACAGTTTGAACATTAAAACCTATTGAATAAAATAGGAAAGCATGGCTCTATGTAAATAAGTTGAAGAAAGTTTGAGGAGCAAAATGTTTCTTGAGTTTCAAAGTACTTCCCCACAAAATATTCCTTAGTTACAATGGAGAAAAGACTAAGAGGGAAGAGGCCTGGCAGGTCCCACCTTAATCAAGTGATCATAGTGGACATCATAGGTAATAGAGCAAATTGAAATTATACTCCACCTAAATAGGATGCATTGAATAGATCACATCATCATTTCTATAATACTCCTGCCAAAGGTGCATAACTGGAATTAACCGTGAATAAACTTCAGATAAACAAATAGGCCAAATAACAGACCGGAAACCTTTAGTAGCGTCAGGGTTATGAAAGTTAAGGAAATCCTGAAAATCTGTTCCAGGCTAAAGGAACAGGGTTAGGAGATGTGACAGCTACTAAATGCAACACACAATTCTAAACTGGATGCTTTTGCTCTAAAAGGCAACTGCCAGTACTTGAATGGGGCCTCCTGAATGAAAATTTAATGTATATTTTTACAGTAATACATCAGTTAAGTTTCCTGATTTTGTGGGTTTTGTATTATGAAGGTAATTGCCCTGTTTGTAAAATATACACAGGTATTCTGGGATTATGGGACATTCAGTTGGTAGCTCACTTTCAGTGGGTTCAAAGAAAAAATTCTATACCTATGCTTTCAACTTGTCTCTAACTCTTGACTATTCCTAAGTAAAAAATGTTCAGGGCTTCCCTGGTGGCTCAGTGGTAAAGAACCCACCTGCCAATTGAAGAGACGTGGGTTCAGTCCCTGGGTCAGAAAGACCCCTGGAGAGAGGAAGTGGCAACCCACTCCAGTATTCTTGTCTGGGAAATGCCATGCACAGAGGAGCCTGGTGGGTGACAGTCCATGGGGTCGCACCGGCTAGGACTTAAGCAACTCAACAACAGCAAGGTTTGTTGTTTATATCAGACTAGTTTTCAGAGAAAGAGATGTATCAATTCATAGCAGGACTGGGTAACAAATCTCTTAAAAGAGCTTCCCTGCATGTTTGCTCTGTGAAATGGATGGATTTTGAAATGAAATTTCACTGTAATGTGGTAATTTTGTATCTCCAAGTCATCCTGGAGAGAGCTGGGGGTATACTTGATTTCATAGTTGGGGTGTGTGTGTGTGTTTTCTCACTGCCCTTTTTCTCTGTGACCTCTGCAGGTAATCCACGACTTCTTATTCTCCTTGAAAGAAAGCCCTGAAAAGTTTCAGATTGAAGCCAATTTTCCCCGAAGGGTGCTGCCCTGCCTCCCTTCAGAGGAGTGGCCCAACCCCCCAACACTGCAGGAGGCCGGACTCAGCCACACAGAAGTTCTCTTTGTTCAGGACCTAACAGACGAATGACACTTTTTCTTCCTCTTCTCTCCCACCCCAATTCCCAAAAGAAATGGAAAAAAAAACAAAAACAAAAAAATAAGAGAGATTGATATTATTATTATTATAATACAATATTTTTTTTAAAGACTGCTGCATCCTAAGGAAGGATCAGAAACCATGCTGCCTGCAAGAGTCACCACCGGTGTGCGCACGCGAGGTTAGCAATGAACGTTCCCGCTGGCAAGCCCACCCTTCCCTACTCCCTCTGCACCTTCCAATGAAAGGAGACTCTTCACCTCCAACCCAGCTGTTGTCCCAACTGGGGAAGGGGACATTCCCCCTAGGTCTCATGCATTCTTGCTTTTATGGAAAATAAAAGTGAAAACCTTCATCAAACAGCTACTGCAGCATCTCCTGAGGACTCGCTTCTCCCACCTCCAGAGAAGAGAGGGGAGAGAAGGCACAGAGCGGAGAGATGTTCCTCAACTTCCTACAATTTATGAATAATTTTAATTTTTTTTTCTGTTGCTTTGTAATGACCAAAGGAATGAGGCTGACATAGATGTGTTTGTTTTTCTTAACATTATTTGATAAGGAGCCAGTTTTTAAACCCATGAATTCTTGCCCTGGGCTCCTTAGCCCACAAGAGTGTAATAAAGGTGCCCTGGGCTGGTTTATGCTTATTTCTGCCATTGTCCCTCTCACGTTCCCAGAGAGGTTATTCTTTTTGGTCCAACTCTTGCTGTCCTTTCTTGCCATCTGTGCACCCCACTTGGGGCAATGGGAGGAAGTCCGGGTTTGTACCCCTGCAAAGGTTGTGTATGTACCAATAGACCCGTATATGTGGTATGAACTCCATGTAGATTTACCTATACATAAAACTGCAGCTTTTCCTTGGAATCTGGATCAGTGGTCATTATGGGGTCTGAACCAAAGGATGGCAGTTCATTCCTGTTCTGACATGTGCATGCTCTTTCTGCCCAGCCCTGAGCCTTCCTAAATTGCCAAGCTTGGTGCCTTTCCAAAGGACTAACAGGGCCTGTGATGCAACCAACAGAACCATGTGAGAGGACCTTGTCTGTCTCCTTAGGAATTGGCGGTAGTGGTGGTGTAAGGATTGAAAGAACCATAGGCCTGAAGGAAGCCAAGACAGAACTCAGCCTGTATAAATTGTTGGAAGGCACAGTTCAGTTTTTGATGTAGCCGCCTGCTTTGGAGACAAGTTTTTATCCTCTCTATTGCTGTTGATGTAGTAGGGGTTTTTAGCCTCTGGATGTCTTGTCTGTGGTTGAGTTTATGGTAGTGGGTACATGGGTCAGGCCGTGTACTAGCATGAGCTGACAAGTATTCCAGGGTGTTCTGTGGTAGACTGGTGTTAGACTCAACACTGCAACCTACTGAAGTTACCACAGTTGCCTAGCATGTGGTGAGGCCAGGGGCTCATACCAAGCACAAGTTGTTGGATTTGCAGTCTCCAGAGGCTTTCTCCTGCTTAGCTAAACCTGAGGGCCATCCTTTTAGGTTGCACTGACATGGCTGCTATTTTCTGCTGCCCTCAGTGGTTGGGGTAAACACCAAGGGCCAGTGGGGAGCCCCGTAGGTGTCACCTGAGGACCTTGAGAATTTCGCAGTGGCCTTGGCACAAGTGTCGACGGCACAATCTCCAGGAAAATGTAACCCCGCTCCTGCTTCTGTCATCCTTCCACTTTGTTTCCTGCCATCCCATGACCAGATGAGTGGGAGATTGCTGGCTGTTGCCATAAAATGTTATCTGAAGTGAATTCCAGGATAAACCGTGTTCTCCAGGCCACCTTATGTGAGAAGTTTGCTTCCTGCTGACAAGCACGCAAAGAGGAATTTTTTCAGTTAACTCAGAACCAACCTGCCTGCCTAGAATTTGCATTTCCCTGGCAGGACCTTTGCCAGGTTGGATGTACCAAGTTTGCTTAATAATTCAATTTGCATCTTATTCTACAATGTGCACTTTATGCCTCTTGCCTTTTGCTAACCTGTCCAGTGAAGGAGGTCCGATGCCAGAGTATTAAAGTCTATTTGTGTCAGTACAACTCTCAGGATGGCCTGTCAATTTGCTTTGTTTTGTTTTTGTCCTTTTTTTTTTTTTTTTTTTTTTTAGCGCTGCTCTACTCAGAGCAGTTCCTGTCTTCTTGCTGATCTAGACCTGCCACTCATCCCACTCCTTTACTCCATGAAAGATGCACATTTTGTCAATGCCGGTACAATCTGTATGTTATTCCCAAGGACCTCTGGGAACTTGATGGGACCTTCAAGCAAGAAAACAGAGAAGCTGGTGATCCACAAGCATTTGCTCTTATTTCCAAATCGCCTGATTATTTCAGCTGTTTTCAAATGCCAAGTCATCAGCTAAACAAAAACACTTGTTTCCAGTTTTGTTCTGCACTTCCAAGACTGAAGTAGTAGATTCAACTGAATTTCCATAGGAAGTGACCAAGCAAAGATACCCAATTGGAGTCAGTTGAATTTCTGCAGCCTTAGTTTTTTCTTCAACACCTGCAGAATTTCCTGCAGCAAATACTTCTTTCTCCTTGCTTTCACTATAATGTTTGGATAAAAAATGGCCAATGGAGAATACTTCTTTAAAAAAGAAAAACAGACTATAAACAAGCTAAAAAGAACCTAGAATCTTCAACTGAACAGTCATTAAGAACATTGCAAATGGTGCCAAGGCCAAGGAAAAAGTTACGGAAAATGACTGTGGGAAGGAGTGATAACCCCAGAACGCAGTCGGGAGTATTAATCTGGTGCTTGAACAAGGAGCTCCACTTTAGAACTGGTTTTGTTTTGTTTTGTTTTTTAAGGACTTGCGAGAGACGCAGCAACAAGAAATCCATCCCCCAAGGATGCAGTGCCCAACTTGTACTGCACCTGAATAAGTTACGTGACAATTTACTGAGGAAATCTAGTGTACTTTAAATTTTTTTCATAAAAGTTTACATTGTATTGTAGGTTAACATTAAATGTTTTATAACAAAATTTTCATACCAAGTTGTGGGTCTTTCTGTCTGGGGGAGATGTGGTCTGTCTGAAGGCAAGGTTGGAAAACATCAGGGAAGGGAATATTGCCAAGAAGTAAGAGAGGGTCAAAAAGAAGCAGGGAGTTAAAACAGACCTATGATGTGTTCCTGTGAAAATGGCAGCTCAGGCAGTGAATAGAAAGCTGGCGGGTCTGTGTTCAGATTGTGGTCTGTCATTTGTCAGTCTTGTTAACCTCTGTCTCAGGTCCCATGAGCTTTAGTTTTACCCAAATGTAAATGAAAATACCATCTGCCTCAGGATGGGCTTGCAGATGAAATCAAGTAAATGGAGAGGGAAAAAAACTATGTATGAAGCACCTGATGCAGGTGTCGTCTGTTCCCCTTTCTCTGAGGAAGTGTATTTTGAAGGTATATTTTCTGGCATTAATAATGATCAGTTTCTTAAGGAATGTCATTTCTCCCACCTGTACAGACCTATGTTCTTGCAAATGAGTGGCTAGAGAAGAGTCACTTTGGATCTAACAGATTCTTGACTTTTAGAACTACCCTCCTAGTCTATTTTTGCTCTTATTTTTATTTCTGAGGAAATTTAAGCCTCAGTTCTTTGCCTCTTTCCTACTATCTGTCGTGGGCAAAAAACTCATTTCTATAAGTTTTTGTCACCTGCAGAGTCTGCCCTGTTGCTTACCCAAAGATACATATATGTATTTTTTAACCCACATCTTAAGTGCAAACTAGAATGTCTTCTCAGTCTAGTAATTCTGCAATAATAGTTAATTCACCTTAGGTCAGAATCCCCTAAAAATGAAAACTTTACAGTTGATTGTTCACAAGATTTGCTTGATTGGTGACATACAAGATTCGTTTCATCTATTAATAGTCAAGGAAGATGCAGACTCTGATGCCAGGTACATCTGGTCACAAATCCTGGCTGTGGCTGTGATTTTGGCCAACTAACCTCAGCTCCCTAGGCTTCAGTGTCATCTGTAAGATAGGTCCAGATGTAGCATTTCCATGAAGATTCAATAAATTGCTGCTGCAGAGTGCCTGGCACACAATAAGTGTTGGGTGAAAGCTCCTGTTACTGTTTTCCAGTTTGTAGCTGGCCCACTGCTAGCAGTTCATCCCCATGCAGATCAAGGAAGGAGAGAAATAGGGGAGCGGTTGAGATTTTGCTTATGGGCAAATAGTGCCTGACACATTTTCTTGATGCACTTCCATCACTGCTGTTGGGACTCCATGTGTGCTTTCAGCTTGATAAGACCAAGTCCTGGGCCCCCAGAGTTCCTTCCTCTTGCCTCTTCTGCCACTTTGACAAGCTGTCCTCCAAGGCAAGCTCCCAAAACACATGCCATGTGCTTGGACTACTATATCCTGTTGGTTGCTACTGGCCATTCTCCAGATGTTGGCAACTGATACTTTTTCCACCAGCAGCGTGCGTGACTCAACACCTGCATATGTGGATTCCCTAAAATTCCAGCTCCACTTGTGTGGAGCATAGTACTCAACTTCTGTGGCAATGTAGTATTGCAGGAAGCAGCTTTGGAGTCAAATCTGGATTTGAAACTGCTTCCTGCTGGCAAGTTTCCTCATACATAAACCTCACAGCAGGATCCTTGCAAAGTCCAGGTGCCGCAATGAAAACGCCCAGTCCTAACCACTATACTGGCAGTACAGTCCCTCCAGATGCCATTTAAAGGAACTGGTATCTGTGAAATGCTTGGGTACATGGACACAAAGTTGAGTGGTCGCTTTCCCCCTTCTATGCCAGCAGTCCTAGGCTTTGAGTATGGCCTTCACTCAGAACTGCCTCACCCTCAGGACTTAAGAACCGACCCTCCTCACCATGGCCGTTACTGTTCCAACTCCACTGTCCCTACTCTGCCCTCAAAGCATTTTGTCCCCTTCTCGCTTCAGTGTCTCTACTGGAATCATGTTGGCTTCACATCTCTCCACTACAAGCCAGTACTGACACAATTCCCAAAGGACACTCAATGGTTTGATTTCGCTCTTGCTCCTTCAGCTGCAGAATCCTAGCATGTATCACAGTGAGTTGAGGAGCCCTAGGGGTTGGTGCCCTCTCCTTTGATCCAGGTCAGGGAAATTCACGCATTTGTACCCCCACTGGCACTCCATCACTGTGTCCCCTTTCTCAGATCCAAGCCCACGTGCATCCTACTTACTCTTACGCCTACTGCAACAGCCTACTTCCTGAGAAAACGAGGTCTTGCCCAGAACTTCCTCATCTCCGTTGTTCACCTCAAAATGGTTCTGTGTTTTGTCACCTGCTTCCTGTTTCTCTTCTGTCCTGTGGGTGTACTTTCTCTCAAAAGAGATATAATTAATACAGTAAGATGTCCAGCTCACAAATCCACAGCTTGATACAGTTTTACCTAAGTGTACACCAAAACCAAGGTGCAGAATACCTCGCCCCCAGAAAGTTCCCTTGTGTGTCTTCCCAGTCAGTGGGCTCTCAGAGGTAACTATTCTGACTTTTTTCACCACAGTTTTGCCTGTTCTTAAACTCTGTATAAATGGATTCACTTTATGTTTGTGTGTATGGGCTTCCCAGGAGGTTCAGTGGCAAAGAACCCGCCTGACAATAAGGAGATGCAGGAGACACGGGTTTGATCCCCAGGTTGGGAAGATCCCCTGGAAGAGGAAATGGCAATCCGCTCCAGTGTTCCTTCTGGGAAAACCCCATGGACAGAGGAGCCTGGCGAGCTATAGTCCTTGGAGTCACAAGAGTCAGACTCGACTGAGCATGCATGCATGTATGATTGTATAATTTTATAAGTTGTTTTCATGATGGGAATTTAAGGAAGTTCAAAGCAAAAAAAAAATTATAACTACCACACTGTCCAGAGATGTCCATTGTTAATATTGTGATGTGTATCTTCCTAGACTTTGCATATAAAAGCATTTTTAATACAGAAATGGGGTAATATTATAAATATTGAGTTATCTCTTATTTCACACATTCTTCTATATCTTTTTTAATGGCTATGCAGCATTTCCCTAAATAGATGTACCACATATTGATCAAAAGCCTCTTATGACATTTAGATTGTTAAACTTTTTGTTTGCTTTTCTAGATAATAAATTGATGAACATCCCTATAGCTAAGTATGCATGTCCATGTTTATTTTCTCAGGAAAAAAAATTCTAGTAGTGAAATTACTGAGTCAAAAAGGAATGGAAATTTTTACTTTTTAAAATGTTTGTGTTATCTCTAAGTTGTAGTCCAGAAAAGTTATTTTATACCCTTATCAGACACCATCTGTGTTATGATCACCAGATCTTTACCAAAAACTATTCCCTTTTCAGTTGCTAGGATTGCTTTATCTTCTACCACAAACTATTTGGCATCTCCTCCCTTACAAAATCTTAACTTTGCTTTACCCATAAATCACCTCCCTGTCTCCTTCCTTTCCAAGATATTTTGCAGAACCAGCCCCTGCTTCTTCCTTAACCTCCTGTTAATTATACTTTCATCTCCACTTACCATCTCTTATGGTCACGCATGACCTCTTTTTTTAAATTTATTTAATTTGGCTGTGCCAGGTCTTTGTTGTGGCATGTGGGATCTAGGTCCCTGACCAGGAATCAAATGTAGGCCCCCTGTATTGAGAGCCAGGAGTCTTAGCCACTGGACCACCAGGGAAGTCCCCCCATGACCTCTTAATTACCACTTTCATTGGCCTCTTACAAGACCTTTTGGAATGTAGAAATCGTCCAGTTGATGTTTGACACAGAATAATTGTTGTCGTGTTTCCATTCCCTCAGGTTGGGTGTCAGAATATGTGAAGAGGTTAAAGAATTCACACTTTATCCTGAAACCCATTGAGAGCTTTAAACAAGGGAGGCACGTTGGATTAGGGTTTTAGAAAGTTGATTTTCTCACTGGGGAGACTGAATGGGAGATGGCAAGATAAGTGACACGATGGAGTTGTGTATCAGGAGCAGCCTAGGGATGGTGAGAACCAAAGAATTGATGCTTTTGAACTGTGGTGTTGGAGAAGACTCCTGAGAGTCCCTTGGACTGCAAGGAGATAAACCAGTTAAACCTAAAGGATTAACTTTGGAAGAACTGATGCTGAAGTTGAAACTCCAATACTTTGGCCACCTCATGCGAAGAAGTGACTCATTGGAAAAGACCGTGATGCTGGGAAAGATTGAAAGCAGGAGGAAAAGGGGACGACAGACGATGAGATGGTTGGATGGCATCACCAACTCGATGGACATGAGTGAGCAAGCTCTGGGAGTTGGTGATGGACAGGGAGGCCTCGTGTGCTGCACCCATGGGGTTGCAAAGAGTCAGACATGACTGAGCAACTGAACTGAACTGAAGGGATGGAGAGGCTAATGATGGAATGAGCACTATTTAGGAGAAATAGTGGCCAAGACTAGGAGGTTGATTAAATATGGAGGATCAAGGAGAGTGAGAAATTGAGAATGTGCTTATGTGTGCTTAGTCCCATGTCTGACTCTTTGCGACCCCATGGACTGTAGCCTGACAGGCTCTTCTGTCCATGGGGATTCTCCAGGCAAGAATACTGGAGTGGGTTGCCATGCCTTCCTCCAGGGGATCTTCCCAACCCAGGGATTGAACCCAGGTCTCTCACATTGCAGGCGGATTCTTTACCAGTTGAGTCACCAGGGAAGCCCGTGAATACTGGAGTGGGTAGCCTTTCCCTTCTCCAGGGGATCTTTCCGACCCAAGAATCAAAAACAGGATCTCCTGCATTGCAGGCGGATTCTTTACCAGCTGAGCTACTGGTTTCCAAAAACTGAATTTAGGAACAAAGTTGCTATTTCAATGGGGGAAGATAGTGTCAGAGACAGAAGTAATACATAAGAGGTGAAGTGGGAAGATCAAATGTAGGCAGCTCTAACAGAATTTGTCAGTGATAAAGTATGGGAGGAAGTAGGAACCAGGACTGAGGAAGGGTTATTTGAAGTAGGAGAGACTTTGTTATGTTTAAATGCTAAAAGCGGAGGTTTTAGAGAAAGGTTGAAAATGCACAGAGGAGGGACAATAGAGAAAGATGCCACCGGAGTGGTGGGAGGCATTGGCCTTAGGAGGAAGGATGGGAACAAAAGTCAGTGCATTCTGACTTCTAGAATGTAGGTTTGAAGACAAGTTACGGGTGTCCCCATGTTATGATGTCTGTTCACTCTGTCAGGTTGGGAGGAGTGATGAAAGTGATGGGGCCAGAGATCTAATTAGACTGAGAGATTTGAAATGTCTGTTTCAGAGAGCAAGACAGAATGTAGGAAAACTTAGAAGCCTGTCTCAGCAAACTGAGGGCCCAGGCGAGATTAAGCCCAGAATACACTGTGCGAGTAGGCATGAAAAGTACTAGTCTGCCTCCCTCACTGCTGCCAACTGGTTTCTGAAAAGAGAGGTCATGTGGGAACATCCAGAGGCTTTCAGCTCCCCAGCCTGGAAGTCGGGGCCTCAGCTCTGGGGCCCTGGTGGAACATCGTAATTTCATTTTTCTCTGTTCCTCCATACAATCACACTTAAGTAACACACACAGATCTCTTGATTCTTTCACACCAGGCATTTGCCTGCCTAAAGTCAGACCAAGACAACTCACATTGGACAGAAAGGTTTTCAACAACATGCTGTCAATTTTTCGAACTCCTCTGATTGCCAAGAAAGCAAGTACCTAGACTACATGATTCTAGTCTTCCAGAATCATACTGATATGACTCTTGTTTAACTCTGGCTTCATTATCAGCCAGGTCCTGGCAGGAGGGTAGATGAAAGTTGTATTTGGCCTAGTATGCCATTTTAGACACACAGGACTGCACACACTTGGGTTTGCTCATGTAGTTCTTACCTTCTGGTATCTAAAGAGATCTGTAGTTGAAAAGTAAAGTTAGTCACTTCAGTTGTGTCTGACTCTTTGTGACCTTATGGACCTGTGTAGCCTACCAGGCTCCTCTGTCCATGGGATTCTTCAGGCAAGAATAATGGAGTGGGTTTCCATGCCCTCCTCCAGAGGGTCTTCCCAACCCAGGGATCAAACCTGGGTCTCGCACATCGCAGGCAGATTCTTTACCATCTGAGCCACCAGGGAAGCCCTTTAAAGAGGTCTGTAGTTAGCAAACAACAACAAACCCACTGTAGCTAATTTAAGGAAAAAACTAGTGTGTTGAAAGACTACAAGGTAGGTCCCAGAATGGAAAGCCAGACCTCAGAAAGGGTGGGGTCCAGGTCTCAGAAAGGGTGGAGTGCAGTTGTGGGATGGGGGTTGTCGCAGGTAGAAGGCACATTCAGATGTCAGGCCTCCCGCCTCGAGCATAAAGCAAGCAGATTGGGGTTTTTGTTTTTAGTTGAGCCCCATACAGCAGAGGCAGAGCCTTTTCTTTTAAAATGGTAAAGAAAATAACCATCGTTCACATTCCTACCACTCAAAATAATTAACACTGATATTTTGGCATATCTGCTTCAGGTGGTTTTTTTTTTTTCCCTCTTTATACTTTGGTTAGAACCACCTAAAATGTTTATATGTTTACTGCAAAGAAATCCTTTTATCCTCTAGCCACAGATGTGGCTAGTTTCTGGCTGATCTGGGCCCTGGCACCAGCCTCTCTGGCGACTTGCTACGGCCTTGAGTCTGACTGGCCGGCGGAGAATGATGGCTTTTCCAGCCTGCACTTTTCTCTCAAAACTTCATCTGTGCTCGGAATAACAGTGGAGGATGATGGTGTGTCCCAGCTAGTCAGTGGAGGCCAGGGAGTGGACATCATCATACAAAAACTAATGTGAGAAAAAACAGTTAATTTCACTGTCTCTGGGACCACAAAAGGAGAGGGCAGGGCCTGTAGAAAATCATCTGGGCCCTGGGTCTGGGGTTAACCTCCCATGTCTTTTTCTTAACAGCAGCTCACTCATTTATTCACTTATTCAGTCATCCACTCAGAAACCCTCACCAATGCCTACTGTGTCCTTGCCCTTTCGTTAGGGTCTGGGAACGAGGTGAATATGACGGTCCTTGGTCTGGTGAAGCAAAGTCATGGGCAACCAGCAGGTCTTCTAACAGGTGAGACATTCGCATGGTGTGCAGTGGAAACCAGAGTAGTGTGTGGCCTGCTCTGGCTTGAGGGAGGGGTCTGAGGAGGGGACATTCAAGCTGGGCTTTGGGAAGGGAGCATGTGTACCAGCAAGAGAGAATTTAAAGCCCCCGAGGCATCTTAGTGTGATTCAGGGGCCAAGGAGGCAGGGGGCACATGGCAGCTCCTCTAACCAAGCCTCAGTCAGCCCCCAGTTGCCCCAGTGAGGAAGGTATAAACAGTTTTACAGTCAAGAACATAGAAGGATCATGAGAGAAATACGACAGTGTGGTGGGTGCTCATTGAATGTGAGTGGTCTTCCAAGCAGAGAGAAGAGCAAGGGGGTGAAAACAGGGCACTTTGGGAAAAAAACGTAAACAAAAAACTCCTGTGGCTGCAAGCCCCCAAAGGACCCCTCCTAGGGACAAAAACCTTCCACTCCCGGTGCATCCAGGAAGTTTCTGGTGGCAGTGGGAGAGGGCTTGCCTGGAGCCTGGAAGAAGGGGAAGAAAAGACCAAAGAGGCCACCATTTGGGCTTTTCAGAAGTGTATTCTCTGACTTCGGAGAATTTACAAGTGGAGACTACAAGGCTATCTTGATTCTCCCATTTTCTCCCTGGGCCTAGCCCTGGTCCTCTCTGAGCTTCAGTTCCTCCAAATAAAATCCAAAGATAATAAACACCTCAACTCAGGGTGTAGAAGAACAAACGAAACACTGTGGGAGCTGGCCCCTGCTCCTCTCCAACTTCACCCTGCCCAAATTCATTCTTGCCTCTGGGCCTTTGCACATTCTGTTCCTTCCCTCCAGAATGCTCTTCTCCTGACCAGCTCCTTCTCAACACTCAGGTCTCATTAATCTCAGTATTGGTTGTCTCTTCTGAAAGCCCTGTATAGAGGTGCCCATTCTCTTTCATGGCCCTTGTTATATTTGAAACGGTGGTTTTCGGGGTTTTTAAATATTGTTTGTTTCTCCTGGAATGCCCATTTCCTGGTGACAGGAACTTGGTTTCATTCACTGGAGTCTCCCCAAGGCCTAAAACAGTGTTTGGCTTGGGGCAGAGGTACTCAACCAGTTTTGCTGAAATGACAACCCAAGAACCCTACCGGGTCTCAAGGACTCAGGGGCAACTGAACTGTCTAGACTGTTACACCCTCTGTGCCCAGAGAAAAGCCCTGAATGTTCTACATGTCAGCATACAGGCTGAGCTCAAAGGACACTTGAGCCCAAAAATGGTGAGAAAACATCCAGTCCTGGGGAGATCCACCCTCCTCCTTCCAAGGACTTTGTAGTGTGTGACCCTTGAAAAGATGCTGCCAATTATACCAACTGTTAGTAAAATAACTGCCAATTCATTCATTCCCCAAAATGGCCACCATGGGCCAGGCTTTGTTGTAGTTGGTGGCAGGCAGAGCTTTTAGTAGGAGGTAACCAGAATGACCACTTCAAGTGACAGAATGGGAGCCCAGGGATAATATAATTTCACTCTGATTCATAATGTCAAAATCTTTATCCAATTTCCCTTTTTTTTAAACTTTGAAATAAATATACATTTATAGGAAGTTGCAAAAACATTACAAAAAGGTCTTAAGTACATTTACTTTCCCTCAACATCTTGTATAAAACCAGAAAATTGACGTTGGTAGCATCTACAGTGATTTTGGCTGATATCAAATTACTCCAGGAGTATTTGTTGAAAAAAATTATTCATTGAATGTTCAAAAATCAGTGGGTTGTATGCGTGCAGGTCTATTTCTGAATTCTTTTTTTCTGTCCTATGGATCTTTTTTACTATCCCTCTCCTGATAAAATGTCTTGATTAATGTGTCTCTACAGGGAAGTCTTACAATCAGGAAGAGTGGTTCTTCTCATTTTATTCTTCTTTTTAAAAATTGCCTTAGCTACTCTGGTTTCTTGACTTTTTCATGTAAGATTTAAAATAAGCATGTCAGTATGTCAAAAAAACAAACAAAAAAAAAGCTTTACTGGACTTTAATGGGAATTGCATTAAACCTAGAAATCAATTTGGGAAGAAGTGACAATTTGCTATGCCGAGTCTTCCAATCTAAGAATACGACAGATTTCTCTATTTATGTAGATCTTTGCCTTGTTTCATCAGTGTTTTGTAGTTTTCAACATAGAAGTCTTACGTTTTGTTGGATTTATACATTTCATTTTCTCTCAAGTGATTTAAATATTATCAGGTTTTTATTCTTGAGTTCCACGTGTTCCCTGCTAGTATATGGAAATACAGTTAATTTTTGTTTACTTATGTTATAGCCTGACAAACCTGACAAACTCATTTAGTTCTAGGTATTTGTAGATTCTTTGGAATTTTCTACGTAGATCTTCATCATATCATCTACAAATAGTGTTAGTTTTATTTCTCCCATTTCTGCATTCCTAATTTCATTTCCTTTTTCTTGCCTTGTTGTGCTGGCTCAGACTTCCAGTATGTTGAATAGAAGCAGATATCCTTGCCTGTCCTGATCTCAGGATTGATAAGCAAGTAGTCTTTCACATCATAAAGGATGATGTTAGCTATAGGTTTTGTATAGATGACCTTGTAAAGTTTTATTATTTAGAATGAATGTTGAATTTTGTCCAAAAAAAATTTTTTTTGCATCAGTTATTATCTGTGTGTTTTTCTTTCCTACAGGCTTTTTGAAATACTGAAAAGGAGCTTAGAGATTTCCCCATCTGACAGTTCGCTCAGTCTGGGAACTCAGCTTCTACCACTGGTCTAGTTCACCATGCCCCGGGGTGTGCTCCAGATGCAACCTGGACCTGCATGTGGCTGAAGAAGCCCAACACAGGAAATGCTGCCCAGAGTGTATATGAACTGCTATAGATTCACAGCAGCACAGCCAAGGCTCAGAGAAGCCCTGTGATAAAAGCTGATCCTCAACATGGAGTTTCCCAAACTTACTTTATCGCACGGCAGTTTTTTACACAAACCCTATTATGTTTCATATGACTTTCTCTGAAACACTTAGGGAACCACTCAACTGAGTCTGTCCCCTAATTTGCAAACTATTCAAAGGCTGAAAGACAAGTGCCCTGACCAAGGTCACAGATGGTGACATCACAGACACAGCAGGTCTCCTGTCCCCAGCTGGCAGCTCCTGCTCCCAACCATGCTGCTCTGACATACTAACAAGTCAGTAGGCAGCCCTGCAATACCACACACCATCATGGAGAAGAGGAAAGTTCCACCTCACCAGTCTGGTCCCTATGGTGGCTCTAGGGCCCTCTGTCCCCACTGAGCTTGAGGATGAGCAGCTTAATTTTTGTAGGTTCAGTGGGACCCATGGGTGGGGATGTATGTAATGCAGCTGGGCCAGTCATGCTGTTCTAACTCCCTAATGGTAGCACAGGGTTCAGGAGTGGGTGTGCAACGTGCTGGTTTAACAAGACTCCAGATCAGAAACTATTAGAATTACTAATAATTCTAATTAGAGAGAATTAGAAAAAAAAAAGTTTTTGCATGGAGATGATGCTAAATTAGGAGACACTGAATTAGAGCAAACTCTTGAGAGTCTGGAGAAAACTTTTGAGAGTCCCTTGGACTAAAAGTTGGCTTAAAGCTCAACATTCAGAAAACAAAGATCATGGCATCCGGTCCCACGGCTTCATGGGAAATAGATGGGGAAACAGTGGCAACAGTGTCAGACTTTATTTTTCTGGGCTCCAAAATCACTGCAGATCGTGACTGCAGCCATGAAATTAAAAGACGCTTACTCCTTGAAAGAAGTTATGACCAACCTAGATAGCATATTCAAAAGCAGAGATATTACTTTGCCGACTAAGGTCCATCTAGTCAAGGCTATGGCTTTTCCTGTGGTCATGTATGGATGTGAGAGTTGGACTGTGAAGAAGGCTGAGCACCGAAGAATTGATGCTTTTGAACTGTGGTGTTGGAGAAGACTCTTGAGAGTCCCTTGGACTGCAAGGAGATCCAATCCATTCTGAAGATCAGCCCTGGGATTTCTTTGGAAGGAATGATTCTAAAGCTGAAACTCCAGTACTTTGGCCACCTCATGCGAAGAGTTGACTCATTGGAAAAGACTCTGATGGTGGGAGGGATTGGGGGCAGGAGGAGAAGGGGACGACAGAGGATGAGATGGCTGGATGGCATCACCAACTCGATGGATCTGAGTCTGGGTGAACTCTGGGAGTTGGTGATGGACAGAGAGGCCTGGCGTGCTGCGATTCATGGGGTTGCAAAGAGCTGGACACGACTGAGTGACTGAACTGAATTGAACTGGACTGCAAGATCAAACCAGTCCTCAATATTCATTGGAAGGATTGATGCTGAAGCTGAAACTCCAATACTTCGGCCACCTGATGTGAAGAACTGACTCCTTGGAAAAGACTGATGCTGGGAAAGATCAAAGGCAGAAGAAGGGGACGACAGAGGATGAGATGGTTGGACAGCATCACCAACTTGTGGACATGAATTTGAGCAAGCCCCGGGAGTTGGTGATGGACAGGGAAGTCTAGCATGCTGCAGTCCGTGGGGTAGCAAGGAGTTGGACGTGACTGAGCAACTGAACTAAGCTAAGGTAGAGCTACCAGGAAGTATCGTGCAGAACAAAGTTGTAACATGAAGTGAGACCTTGGTTTCTTACAAGAGCGAGTCAGATCTAGTCAGGATGAAGCAAAACCTACCTCCAGAATGTAAATGACAAGACTAGTAAGTGCCCTCTTCCTCAAACCGGTGAGATGGAATCTTGTCAGTTGCCAACAGAATCCTATCTAGTTTGCCTGTGAAGCAGATTGGCTCAGAGTAAGTTATCACTGAACTGGATCCACAGACCTCTCTCCATCAAGAGATCATTTTCCCTAAGGTTCCAAAGCAAAGAACAATCTTTTCTGCCCGTCTCATCCCAGGCCCCTACCCACTCTCAGACTGATGCCCCCTGCCCTATTTCCCGTTAAAACAGTAAGGACACAGGCAGCCAAGAGCAGCTTGGGCAATACTTGATATACATCATACATTTATTAGTGAATATCCCTCTGAAATCAGCAACAATATTAAAAAAAATAATGATTGCACTACTTGGTCAAGCAGAACTAGCAACTTTCATTTTAAAAAAAGTACAAATCTGTTAAAAATTTCAATCGGTATACACATATATAATACAACATACTAGTTATGTTAAATGCTACAAACCAATGTGAATCCAATGGAATGGAAAAAACCACACATTTAAGCTTTAAGAACCATTTTTTTCTCTATATATTAGCATTTTCTCAAATACATACATGGGAAAAATGAGGTAACTGTAAAATGTGCAAGGAATAGGGCCCCCCCAAATTACATGTTTATATATATATATGTAACTATATATATATATATAAAAGACCTTTCTAACACAGAACACAGGTGCTAGACCCAGCCAGGGCTGGGGGATGGAGCCCACTGTCATGCCTAGGCCAGAAGTTGGTAAATAAAACAGTAAACAATGACAAGCCCCCACCACAGGAAATCATTGGTAACATGGCATCTATAGCAAGGTCGGCAAATCACAAACATCCTAAATAATTGTCTTATAAATCTTTTTTTTTAAGTGATTTTTTTTTAATGTTGTTTCCCCCCCAACAGCTGCTCGCTGGAGTCACTGCTGCAGCCGACACACAATCCGTGAGCCTGTTTCCGCCTGCCCCAGGAACTGGAAAGGGTTCTGAAAACCTTTTTTGGGGGTGGGGAAGGGAGGGGGGGTTGGAGAGGGTGGTTCTCCGTGTAAAACGTGGGGTTTTCAACACTGCTATAAATATAGAAATGTCACCTGGAGTTATATACAGTAAGACTTTGGGTTCTCCACGGGGTGGGGCCAGGCTGATGGGGCCCCATGGCAGGCTGGGGGGTGGCGGGAAGCCAGGGCCGCTGCTGGAGAACGAGGGTGGTTGGAGCATCCCTGAGGCAGCAGGCGCCAGGGGCTGCCTGCTAGGATGTGCCGGCCCCACACGCGGTTCGTTCAGGGCAGCAACCCCAGCTGGGGGGTGAGGAAGAGAAGGAATGGGACCACGAGGGCAAGGGTGGGGAACTCAGCCAGACCCTATGGGGGCTCCTCCAGACCTTGGAGGGCAGGGCTCAAGCTGGGAGGGGGCCCGTGGAGGTGGGTCCACACCCTCCCTGGACCCAGTCCTCCTGGGACTTCCTTGGAAGAGACACGCCCAGGCAGGTGGGAGACAGGTCCTGGCTAGAGGGAGAAATGCCCTGAAAAGCGTCCGGTCCCGGGAGGCTCTGGGGACGTGTGCAGTACAGTGCATGGCAGTTATCAGCTGAGCACAGACCCCCCAACCCCACCCACAACCGCCAGCCACCCGGCCCAGCCCCAGCCGTGCACATGCATGCAGACCAGGCGGCATAGCACGGACCATTCCCTGCCCCCAGGGCACTTGGTCCCGGTTGGTCCCTATACCCCCGTTAAACCAAAAAAAGAGACTGTTTAAAAATCCACACCCTCAGATCCTACACACAATTTGGGGCCAAATGATCAACAAAAACTGCTGCTCCTCACGTTCATGCAAAACGACAGAAAGGGGAGATCGGGCACGGGTCTGGGCACCGTCACTGCCAGGGAGGGCAGCCATCAGCAACACAGGAGGTCACTCTCCCCTCTCAGAGGGCCCATCTGCCTCAGCTCAGAGCCTGCCTCCCACCTGCTTGGGAGGCTGGCTCTGATGCTCCCCAGCCTGGGCTTGGGGCTGGAATGTTGTGCCTGGGCTGAGGGCCCTCTAGGGAGCCAGCCCCACCCTCACAGCGGCCTGGCTGCCTGAGTCTGCCTGGGGTCAAGGCGGAAGGACCCACTTGGGCTTCCTGCCACCATCTGTCCACGCCTGTCAGTGCCACCTGCACAGAGGGCATGCCACTTCAGTGCAAGAGACCAGGCGGCCCCGGACAGCTCCCCCTTTGCCCATCTTGGGGCCAACGACCTCCACCGGCCACACTAGGGGAATGGCCCCTGGCTCCCAGTGCTGGCAGGAAAAGGAGACAGACCCGAGGGCAAACAGGAGAGAGACTGAGTCACGGGCGCTCAGGCTGCTCCCTGGTGGGTAGACGGGTGGGCAGACAGGGAAGGAGTCTTTGGAGCTTGGCAAATGCAGGGGCTTATTGCAGGGGCTTCTCTTGGGCTGACCCTGACACCAGCTCTGGAGAGGCAGGCAGGAATGGCAGGGCAGGCCGGGACCACGCCCTCCCTGGGTCCCCCGAGTTTCCAGAACTTTGGGCAGGGTTCTCCGGGGTGGCTGTGGGGCCTCACTCAGCCTCCCTGGGCACCTCGGAAGCGTCGGCCCGGCAAATGGGACACGTCCGGTTGGCCTAGGAGAAGGAGCCGCGTGTCAAGACTCCACTCTCACCCAACCCCCATCCCATCGGAGGCTCTTCTGCTCCCTGGTAGGGACCTGGCTCCCTGTGTGGAGCCAGAACTCCTGGATGCCGAAGAGAACACAGAGAAAAGCCCTCCAGTCCCCCTCCTCCCTCCCCACACATGGGAGCAGCATGGGAACCTTACCTTCAACCACTTGTCGACACACTTGGTGTGGAACTCGTGGTTGCAGGGGAGGACCCGGAGCAGCTGCCGCGCCTCAAAATCACTGAAGCAGACAACACACCTGGGAGGAGGCACAGAGCGTCACCCCCACACTGACGGCAGGGCACGAAGCCCCATCCGGGAGATTAGAAACCTATGTGCTCAGAGAGGCTCGGGGAGGGGGCTGGAAGAGGAGGCCAGGGCACTCACAGTGTCTGCTCTGACTGGTGACTGTCCGGGTGAAAGCGGTACGATGGAAGCTGCTCGATGTCCGCTTTGGTGAGGCCACGGGGTTTGGCGTCTCCCAGCCGCTCGGCCAGATTCAGGAGAGCCTGGACGCGGGCAGGAGGGGAGAGTCAGCGGCGGCCAGGGCTGGAGGTCCCCCAGGCCCCCACTTCCCAGGACCAGGCTCCACGGGACCTCATAGTTCTCCATCTCCACATCATCCACATCAAGATCCAGGCTGATGGTGGGCCCCATTGCTGTTGGTGACATCGGCAGCATCGAGCTAGCGGGAGACAAGCATGAGGGCCCAGGGTCAAGGGCAGTAGGCATAGAGGGCTTTGGGGGGCTCCCCTGATTCCCACCATGAAACCAAGCCCAGAACTCTGAACTGTTCATACCAAGGACCCCATTGGGGAGCGTGAGTGTGCAGGTCTGGTCTACTGGGGATGCTGGGGGGTGGGAGTGGGGGGCTCGAGCAGCCCCGGGACCTCTGTGGGACCCTGTTTGGGTCTAACCACTAACGGCCCCAGGAGAACACGGCCCCCCAGCTCTGGAGCAGCTGTGCAGGTACTTACAGGAAGTAGGGCAGGAAGCTGGGGTAATACGGTGGTGGGGGCGGCGGCGGGGGTGGCGGGGGGAGAGGCTGCTGCAGGCGGAATCTCTGGGTGCTCAGTCTCCGAGGCATCACGTGGGAATATGGCTGTGAGAGGGGGGCCAGGGGCAGGTCAGCCACGGGCCTGTCTCCCTGGTCACCCTCAAGCCAGAGCAGGGGTGCCACTCACCACACCGAAAGACAGCTCCTGGTGCAGGGTGTCGTGGGGCAGGTAGTGCACGGGCACGGACGCCGACAGGGTCGGGCCTGGGGCCGAGGTGGAGTACGTGAAGCTCCCCAAGGGGTGCTGATCCCCCCGGAGATCCACATCACTGTCGAGGCGCTGCAGGGGCTGCGGGCGGGGGAGAGGTGGGGTTTGGCAGAGTCAGTGACGAGGGGAGTCCCCCGGGCCCCGCCCCACCCACCATCCCCTGGAGCATCAGACCCGTCGCCGGGACTCACCATGCGTGGGTGCTGTGTCTGCAGGGACACAAACTGCCCAAGAGGCGCCATGTGAGCGGGCTGGGGGTGTGGGGCTGGCGGCGGGGGGTGCAGGATGTAATGGTCACTGGAGATGAGGTGGGGGTAGGCCTGATACGGCACAGGGAGCTGCTGCATGGTACACGCCTGGATCAGCTGCTGAGAAAGGGGGCAGAGGCTGGAGAACATTCTTCCGGGCTCTGGGTTGGGTCTTAGGTTTGTGGGACCAGGGCCAGGGCCAATTCCACCCAGCGAGAAGTCCTCTGGACCATCTGGCCCTGGCCTAGGCCTCCCAGGCAGGACATCTTGCTCTGAAGGCCCACAGTGACTCCTCCAGACCATACAGCAGGCCCTGGGATGCAGGGCCAGCCCTGAGCTCTGCAATGCCCTTCCACTGGACATGAGTACACATACACTTTTCTGGACAAGGCTGTGGCCTGGAGCCCAGGGGACTCTGACAGCCTAGCTAAGGGCCGTTAAGTGCAGCTCAGTTTTGCTACAGGCCCAAGCCCGAGGCCTTCAGCTAGAGACAGACCAGGAGGCCTGGGCGGGTGCTCAACTCACCGGGGGCGGGAGGCAGCAGAGCGGGTAGTGCTGCCCACTGAACATCACGGAGCATGCTGGGAGCTGCTGAGCGCTGCAGCCAGGGATGTGCTGGCCTGTAGGCAAGGGGAAGCCTTGGGTGGTCACCGTGGTGACTGTGTAGGACAGAGGGACAGGTCCCTGGTGTACCTGCAGGAGAGAGAGCCAGAACTGTGGGGAGGCCACTCGGCTGGCCCTGAGCTGAGACAGTCCCTCCGGGCCAGCTCTCTCCCCTTCTCTAGCTGGGGCCTACCCACCATAGACCCGGCTGCCACCTCCTGTCCCAAGACCCAGAGAGTCCTCTGGGAACCCGGGAGGGGCTTTCTAGCTCCATCACTCATCCACCGTTGCGCCAGGGAAGGTCCTTCCCTTCTCTGGGCTTCATTTCAATGTACCAACCTGTACACCAGGGCTAAAGATGCCTCCCCGAACGGAGCAATGAGTTCAGCAAGGTGAAGTCAGGGTATTGCTCCTCTGCTCCTTGGCCCGACTTGCCAGAGGCCAGGGCGGCAAGGCGGAGTGCGGGGTGGGGGGTTCTGCCTACCTGCTCGTGGAGATCAACCATGAACGGGCTCTGCTGGGAGGCTGGGTGCAGCATTCGGGGGCTCCCGCCGGCAGGAGCCGAGGCTCGGCGCTCCTCTACGGGGAGGTGTGCTGGTCGGGGCGGCAGCTGCTGGGAGGGGAAGCGCTCATCCTGGGCAAGCGGGCTGGCCAGGGGGCCCTCGCGGCTGGGGCTGCACCAGAGAGGAGGCCCCAGTAGCACTGACGGGGGCTGCTCATTCACAGAGCACGGAAGAAGCCAAAGGTCCACTACCCACTGGGGAAGGAAGACAGCTCAGGGCCCTGGGCCCACCGCCCCCGGCCCCTGTGCCAGCCTAGGCTGACAGCCCCCATGGAAGTGGCTCCAGGATCCATAGGACTGGGAGGTTCCCTCCTACCTTCCCCAGAGCTGGCCCGGGCTGCTGCTGGGTCCTGCAGGGAATCGCCGCTGACCCCCAGGGGCAGAGGGTGCCCACCTAGTCACTGCCAGAGCCCATGGTTGCATCAGGGGTGGCAGAGGGCTGGAGGGGCTGGGCCAGGGCACACGACCCTAGGAGGCAAACCGACAAAGGGACTAAGGCACAGAAAGTTCAGTCCCTTGCTCCATGAGCGGTCAGGGAGGGAGCATCAAACCTCTGCACCCTGGTTCCAGAAGCCCACTGATGCCGCCCGCCATGCCCCTGCGCTCCCCTGGCAGCACTGTGCTCTGGCACTGGGGTTCAGGACGGACAGACCAGAGAGAGCCTTGGCCTGCAGGGAGTCCAGAGGGCTGGCTAACATGCTTCCAGGCCAGGTGGCTCTGGTGTAAGGCTCCCTCCGGGTGGGTCTCCAAGGAACCCTGTCATGGTGCAAGGGTCTATAAATATGACCTACAGGTAGTGGGGTTCCTGAGGGGACTCCAGCTTCCTCCCTTCCACCTGCTTGGCTCAAGAAGGACTATACTCCTTCCACTACTAATATGTGAGAGGTTCTGACTTGGTTCCTGCCCTTGAGGGTTCTCAGTCCAAGACAAGTCAGGAGTCATCCCTCAGTATCCATGGGGCACTGGTTCTAGGACTCCCACAATACCAAAATCTGAGAATGCTTAAATAATCCCTTATGTGAAATGGTGTAATATTTGCTATAACCTATATACATCCTCCCCTGGACTTTCTATCATTTCCAGATTACTTATGATACCTAATACAATGTAAATGCTAGGTAAATATGATGTAAATGCTACCTAAAGGGCAAATTGAAGTTTTGCTTTTTGCAACTTGATGGATATCCCCCCCAATATTTTCAACCTACAGTTGGTTATATCTATGGATGTGAACGCATGGATAAAGAGGGTCGACTGTGTACTTTCTTTCCATAATCTGTTACCACAGTGCCCACCCAAGTGAGATTTCACCTACTCTTAAAAGAAGGAACTGTCAGCTCCATTTTGCAGAAGAGAAAACTGAGGCTCAGAGACAGGAAAGGACTTGCTCAAGGTGCCAGAGGAAGTGTCAAAGTGGGGCGGTGGGCTGACTACAGCCTCTTGCTGTACCCTGCTGCCAACAGGAAAGGGTCCAGGCCAAGAATTTTGGTAAGACCCAATGAAGTGATAAAGGAAGTCAACCTCTGATGGACTGGTGGGTCTGGCATGCAGCCAGGCCCTCTGGGGCAGGAGGAAGGGGTTGGAGGGGGTTGTACAAACCTGACCCAACACAGCCCACAAGTGGGAGGTAGGGCTTGCTGAGAAAAAAGAGGAAGCAAGAACCTAAACCTAAGGGAGGAAGCTGAGTGGGAAGGAGGCGGGGCAGGAGCTGGGGTCCAGGTGGGGCAAGTTGCGGGGGAGGGGGGGCGATTAACTCCAGAGGTTGGAATGAGGCCCTCGCAGGGAAAGTTCTGGAATCTGTCAGGCCCTGCAAAGCTAAAGGGCACATCTAGCAGGACTAGCCCTTGGCTGTTCCTACCGCAGGGACCCCGCCTCCATGGAACGCAACTCCTATGCTTCCTCCACACACAGCCTCAAGTGCTGCCTCTCTGTTCACACCGTTAGGAGTGTGTGTACTGTCCCCTCAACTCCTTGTTCCTCTCCTCTGCGCTGGGCTTTATGTGCATGGGCCCTAACTTTCACAATGAGCCTGAAAGGGGGGACTCTTCTCTACCTGCTAAGACAGCACAGGGCCCAAGGCCACGGAAGAGATGGAATTCACGCTCCTCCCAGCCAGCACCTGGCAGAGGGGTGGACAAGGCCCAGTAGATTGCACCCAGCACAGGGCAGGCCTGATGTGGTAAATGCACCCAGGAGAGCTGATAACATAGGTCTAAGGTCTATGTAATCAGTCTGGAGGCAGTGAAGTTAGTGCCAATGAGTAAAAATTGGGAGACTACATAAAAATTTGGCCTTTCAGAGAGCGAGTGGTGTGTGTGTGTGTGTGTGTGTGTGTGTGTGTGGTGAAGCAGAAAATCTGGTCCCTCATTCCTGCTTGACTCCCTCACTCTGAGCATGAGCTTTCTCTCCAGGCCACCCCAGACCCATTCCCCGCCTGCCCACCACAGGTGACTGGGGTTGTGACCCCCGGTGTGCTCCAAGTGCACATCCCAACACCATGTGTACACACATGCACACAGCCTCGATTCCTGCTGATGATCCAGCCGAGCAAACATAGCCCAAGAGAGATTCAGAGGAAACCCCCAAATAACTGAAACAACAAACTCCTGACCCACCCTAGACATTTTGGGTTAGAATCTTAAGAAGGTTGGGGAACAAAACTGCCTAGAATTCCACCAAATTCCCCAGGAGTTTCTATAGCACAGGCAGTGCTTAAGAACCTCTGTTCTAACTGACCTCAGAGATCCTGAGAGACCTCAGTCCTGCTGACGGGGAGTTATTAACAAGAACTACAATACTTTCCATGTGCCATCCCAGTTAAGTCTTCATAGCAACCCTCAGAAGGAGACACTGAGGATGAGATCTCACTGAGAGAAGTGAGATCCAAGGCCAGTCAGCTGGAGGTGAGTGCCCAGGGACATAGCAGTGGCCTCAACTGCTCCTCTTACACCATGCTGTCTTGCTGAAGGCTGGGCAATGTCAAGGCTCAGGGGTGAAGAACCACAGAGGCCCAGGCCCATGGGATTCTGCTCTGGCCAGCCTCTTCAAAAACGCCCACAGAGCAGGAAAGGGAAGTGGCAAGGAGCTGGGAAATCCAACCACCAGAAAGAAGCCCTCTAGCTGTGGCCAATGGTGCCAAAGGTAACAGTGTCCACCCTTGCATTTTATTAACACATGATGCCCTGATCTCTGGCCAGTATTGGTTGAGGACTGGGCACTTTGCTTCCTCTCTCTGAGCCACAGCTTATTCATCTGTAAAATGGGAACAGGCCAATAATCAGCTCCCAGGGGACTGGTAAGGCCTCCCCAAAGTCCACTGCAGTGATCTGTAAAGCTCAGGTATCAATTGAGCTTTACACTATCAGAAAGTCAGACAGGCTCCCTCAGGGAATACCCCAGCTAGCAAGGAGGGGGCCCTGGTTCTTGACTGGGAACAGAGATGGCCCAGGGGGAACTTACCCACTTTACAGTTGAGCAAACTGGTACCCAAAGGAAGGAAGTAACTTACTCCAGACTATAAAGCCAAAGCGGGTCAGATTTAGTCCTGGCTGGTCACCTAGACCCAGGCTTCTTCAACCCTGGCTTGCATTACCATCAGTACCCTCAAGAATTACTTAATGCCAAATCTCTACTGCGGGCCCTAAAGGAGATCAGGAGAGCTTTCTCTTTCAGGCATCCTGACGAGCCCTATTGTGGAGAGAAGTAAGTGAGGCCCAAAGTTGGAGCCAGCAACTTGCTCAAGGTCAAACAGCAAAGCTACCACCTAACTGCTCTGCCTTTTACCACTTGTCCTTTGGGCTGGGCTTTTAATAAGGTCTCTGAAAAAGAGCCCTAAAGGTCCCATCCCTAAATCCAATCTTGCCCAGAAGCAGGGACTGCATCTTGCATCCATCTCCTCCCCCAGGCACTTTCAGTGCCCCAAGCAGCTATCCTCATCCTGGTCGAGGGAGACCCTAACATATAATTTGGGCCTGGCAGCTGTTTGCAGGAATAGGGGCTGTTTTGCAGATGATAAGCCAAGTGAGGCCCTGAGGACAGGGGCAGACTGAGGTAGGCTGAAAAGCACCCCTCCCTACTCCCTCCCACCAGCCCCCCAAAAGAGGCATGCTGGGCCCAGCACTGCCTGGAAGACAAGCAAAGCTACCCAACTGTGGTGTCTGGTGGCAGCTAAGGGCAGGACCACCAGGCTCTGAGTTAAGTAAGAGTCGTGCGCCAGCCCAGACTCCCTAGGTGACCTTGGTCAAGGAAATCTTCCCTTCTGAGACTCAGTTGCCACAACTGTAAAATGGGGGTGGAAATCTCTCCTTCCAAGAGCTCCCAAATAAAGCCACAATAAGCAAGACGCAAGAAACCAGGTGGTCACATTATAGGGGAAGGAAACCAGTGTCCCTAAAGGGCAAGCCCCTCCTCAATGTGGGCCAGGCGCAGGTAGAGGGATTCGAGGAGCTTCCTCAACCAACCCTCCCTAGGAAAGGGGACAGGCGTGGGGGAGGGGCCGTGGTACGGATACTCGCCCAGATGGGGGCCTCCCGCACCCCCTTCTCACTCCTTTGTGCTGTGCTCAGAGGAACATCTGGGACGAGAGGCCAGATTGCGGCGTCGGGGCCAGAGCGCTGTGACTTTAAGAGCCGAGGATCCCGGACCATGTGCTCGGCGTGAGACAAAAGCAACAACAAAGGAAGTGGCGGCTGCAGGGGGAGGGGGCGGCTCCTTCCTCTCCAACCGCAGCGCTCAGCCTCTGGAGAAGGAGACTCGGCCCGGCCTTGGGGGGCGCTGGGGGTGGGGAGGGGTCCCGGATTCTAGAGGCCTCGCAGTCCCCACTCCGGACTGCCCCTGATTAACTCCTGCAGAGCCAGCTAGATCACAATACCCAGTCCCAGGGGAAGGAGGGCAGGAGTTCTAGGGATACAGAAATCGGGAGTTGGGGGCTCAGTCCCCGACTCACCTTCGGCCACACCGTGACTCCTTTGTTCCCGATCTAGAACGGCCAAGCTGGGCAGGGGGCGGAGGTGGGGGTGGGAGTATGCTGCCTGGACCCTTTAAGAGCCCCCGCCCTGCGGAACAATGTGCTCCTTTCCCCACCCCCTAGTCCGGGGGCTGTCCGGATCCTTCCGGGGCCCTCTCTTTGTTGTCCGTCCGCCGACCGTCTGCCTCGCGAGGCCCACGCGTGGCCAGCTCAGGCCCTTGGGAAGCAGGAGGCAGTGCAGGACGCGGCCGGGTTTGCGCAGCTGCCTGCGGCTGGCCCTTTAAGAACTGTCCGCGGCGGCAGCGGAATGTAACAAACCCCACATTTGATTCACAACATTCGAAGCGGCGGGGTCGCGCGCCGGGCGGGAGGGGGACTCGCGGGGCCGCGCCAGGAGGTTCCGGCAAACAGTAGCCGGCAGCTGCCCGCAAGGGCCCCGCCCCTTGCCCAGAGCTCCTCCCCTCGGGGAGTGCCAAGAGCCAATCACCCGCCGGGACTCGGCACGTGATTAGTGGGTCGCCATCTTGAGGGCAGATTTTTTTTTTAAAAAACCTCCTTGTCGTCCCCACCTCCTCACTTAAAGTGACCGCAGCCATCACAAGCAAGGGGCGGGGCCACATGGCCTGACCTAAAGATGGAAGACCCTCTACGTGGGTAAGACAAATTGGCTGCAACTCTAACTTGCTATGCAAACTCGCGAATCACTCATGCTTCTGAGGTTCTGTCTCCCTGCTCGAGAAACGGGTCCCGCCGGGAGAGCCGCAGCCCGGACTTACTGTGTCATGGTTCCCTCCTCGGCCGCGGGCGGCGCCTGGGACACTGAAGTGCAATGAACCAGAGCTTCGACGGGGCAAGAGCGTCCCTTAAGCCAGCCTGAGTGGTTAGGAAGGCTCTAACAGCCCTGGGCCGGCAACCTCCCCGGAGATGACGTCAGCTCTGAGTGCTACTGCCCCGCGATGACATCATGGCCTGGCCGCTCCGCATCTTCTTGTTTATACTGCGCGGTGACTTTAAATAGTTGGGCGGGCCTGGCTTGCTCAACGAACCAATAAAGGGCAATTCATGCAAATAAGCTAATAACGCTTACAGGGAAGGGGGATTGGCCCAGCGCGCGCTGACGTCACAAACACATTTAACCGCCCCGCCCCAAGCGTGGCCAGGGAAAGGGGCGGGGAACAGTTTGAAGCTAGAGTAGGAGGCGTGAAAAGGAAGCGTTAATCCATCAGTCCTGTCCAATTCTTTGCAAGCCGCTAGACTGTAGCTCATTAGTCTCCTCGGTCCATGGAATTCTCCAGGCCACCTGCGCTCTAATTGCTCTAGGCGAGGCGTAGGAGAGCTCCTTGCCTAGGTGGATAGTGTAACTAAACCCAATGAAGTCTTTAGTTTTCTACAATATTCCTATGAGACGGATTACTACAACCTGCCCATTTTACAAAGGTAAAGAACATCAAGAGGGGCGTCATTAACCCAAGGTCACACTGCTGAGGTGAAGCTTGAATCCAAGACAAAGCCTAGCTTCGTTCCCCTTTGCCTCCATGTCTGCCTGGGGACATTATACAAAATGAGGTATTACCTCCATATTGATGGGGAAAAAATAAAGAGAACTCAATAATATTTAAAATATTCAAGAGCTGTGAACAGGCCTAATAAACTATACACATAATCCATAACTAGACTCCTCTAGATGGAGCTGCACTGACACAGGGCTACCTCCGAATCAGCCCTACACGAGATACCAGCACGAATGTTAAAATATCTGCTAAGCCTGTGTAGTGGGGCTGCTGGGCGTGTGCCTGTGTGTGATTTTCTCTGCTGCTTTGGTATATTTCATAACCCCAGATTTCAAAACTGAAAGATACTGAACTGAGGGTAGCAGTATCAATGTTTTTTAAAATAGGATATATTCGGTATCAGAATAGAATATTTTTGGAAGGATATACAGGAGGCTGAATAACTGCCCTCATGGAGAACTGAAAGAGAGCACTGGGCCAGGAGGACAAATTTTTAATTCGATATCCTTTTGTATATTTGCTGTTAAAAAAAAAAAAAAACTATTCTGTATAACCTACTGAAAATTCTAGAGAAAATTACTGCAAGACAGTATGTCTTAAGGATTTCCAGTCATTAAAACTTGCGTTCCTTTAGAGGCATCCAATAGAAACAACCCTGAAGGAAGGAAGTCTGGGGAACAGACATGCCTATCCAAGTAATGTTTAGAGCAGCAACAATCTGACACCATGCTGTGGATGTGCAGCCAATAACACAAAAACTGAAAATGGTATCCAGGTGCTATATGCAGACCTGTAGGGACCAGAGATCAAATTCAGGAGGCATGCTACAGATATTACCTGGAATGCCAAACTCTCTCCATCACAATTAAACTATGGGTGCATGAGAATAAATGGGGCTGCCTTTCTCTAACCATCCCCTTAACAGCAACTCTCCCTCCCCCTAAATCCCTTCCAACCTTTTATTTTTCTCACTCCGTAAAAGCAATCAGAAAATCTGTCCTACACTCAAAGTGCCTACACAGACCAACCCCTGCTTGCCTGGATAGGGGTAGAACCTGCAATGGCTCCCTAATGCCCAGCTTTTAGGGCTGTGCTTAACAAGACAAGCTTCCCCCACCAAACTTTTCAGGCTCACTTCTCCCCAGCCTCTTTCCCACAGCTACATGGCTGTGCTCCCTCTGGCCTTCCCTGCCTCACTCTTCCTTTCTACCAATCTATTCCTCTGCTCTGCCCCTTGAAGCTTGGCTCCCATCTCACCTCTTACAGAAAGCTGTGAAGTCTCTAGCTTGTGCTGAACTTCCCTATCTTTGAATTCAGGCCTAGATGCACCCTGACCTTCACTTCATGCCATTTGATTTGCACACAGTCCTGTCGTGATCACTTCATGTCTCACTCAGTAATCTCCTTGCCTGAGAGGATTCAGCATTTTTAAGTGCACTGACATTCAGCCTTCACTGAGACACCACAGGGGTAATCTCATTTTACAGGTGAGGATCTGAGGCTCAAGGAAGGGAAGCAACTTGCCTGAGGCCACAGTATGGGAATCCTTACTAGGCTCAGATGGTAAGAATCTGCCTGCAATGCAGGAGTGAGTGAGTGAAGTCATTCAGTCATGTCCTACTCTTTGCGACCCCATGGACTGTAGCCTAACCAGGTTCTTCCGTCCATGGGATTTTCCAGGCAAGAATACTGGAGTGGGTTGCCATGGAGAGAGAACCAGGTTCAATCCCTGGGTTAGGAAGATCCCCTGGAGAAGGGAAATGTACCCACTCCACTACTCTTGTCTGTAGAATTCCATGCACAGAGGCAGACTACAGTCCATGGGGTCGAAAAGAGTTGGACACAACTGAGTGACTAACACTCTGGGATTCCCTCATAGTTCAGTTGGTAAAGAATCCGCCTGCAATGCAGGAGACCTGGGTTTGATCCCTGGGTCGGGAAGATGCCCTGGAGAAGGAAATGGCAACCCACTGCAGTATTCTTGCCTGGAGAATCCCATGGACAGAGGAGCCTGGCAGGCTCCTCTGTCCATGGGGTCGCAAGAGTTGGACACCACACCACACAGGAAGTGACTCCAGTTACTACTCCATAATCTACTTACTCCTCTGAAGAAATGAGCGCTCTGATTGTCCCATTCTCTCTGCCTAAAGTGTCCTCAACATCCCCTCCTCACCTCTGGCCAAACTGCTCAACCTTAGGGGTTCAGCTCAAAGGCTGCCTGCTTGGAGCCTCTCCCGACCTGTCTGCTAGTCTCTACAATACATAGCACGCCTGTTATCACACCGCATCAGGGCAGCAGAAGACATCTCCTAGGACTGCTCCTTCTACCCCGCAGGGCCTGGCTCACACTGGACGGTGGATGTCCAAGGAAGGAGCTCTGGGCTGCTCTTCCTTGCCCCTAACGCTTCAGGGCCAGGAAATCTTCGTCCTGCCTTATCTCACACGGGACCCTCTGGTTTATGAGACACCCTGAGACACCCTCAGCAAATCCCCGCAGCCCTCAAGTTTTCTGCCACAGGACCAGAGGCCAATAACACATCTCCCACTCCCCTTGACCCAGTTCCCAGAAGTGTGGCCCAGGGAGCTCCAGAAATGACCGATAGGGGTGGCTCACTCTTGGGTAAGCACCTCCCATGAAGTTCTGTGGAGAAATTGGAGTTCTGGCCAATAATACGTCCACTCTAACCCTAAACTGAAAAACCTTCCTGGGCACATGCAAAATCACTCTGGAGCAAGCGGGAAGGAGGCTCAATTTTACCCAATTTCCCAGGGAAGTCAGGAATCTGGACTTTCCTCTCATTGATGAATCTTCTGCTTTGGAACCCCAGTGTGGGCCCGTGGCCTATATACCTACTGTGTGCCTCACCCTCATCACCCCACCCTGCCCCTACCCTTCTGAAGGCAGGTTCTGTTACTTTCATCTTACAGATGAAGAAAATGGCTCAGGAAATGACTCCCCTTGACCCAGTTCCCAGAAGTGTGGCCCAAGGAGCTCCAGAAATGACCAATGGGGGCGGCTCACTCTTGGCCAAGCACCTCCCATGAAGTTCTGTGGAAAAATCGGAGTTCTGGAGTCTCCTGCATGATCTGAATAAATCCTACCCTGATCATCTCATTGGTCCTCCCAGTGACCTAAAGCTAGGTATCAGTGTGTGCTCCACTTTACAGATGAGGAAGCTTGGGCAAAAGAGGACATGACTTACCCACCATTATATAGCCATCAAGGGGCAAACATGGGGTCACATTTTAAGCTAACATTAAGTTTGGTTCACGCAATGCAAATGCCAACACAGGGTCTCCAGGTGTCCAATAGTCAAAAGCACAGACGTCCTTAGGGAAAAAGCCTCTCCAGATTACACACTGGAAGAATGGCAGAGAGGGATTTGAACCCTGGTCCCTTGAAGGCAAAGTACTGGATTCTACCTACATTCCAGCTTCCACCCCGGGACTCTGCAAGAGATGGATCCTGCTGGGGCCTCCCCTATTCCACCTGCCTACCTAAAAGCCTGGATAGCTGGCTGCCTCCTTCCCTCCATCAGGTGTCAGAAAGTACTCCACTCCTTTCTTCTAAGACCCCTCAAGACCTCCTCCAGATGCAGGGCCCAGCAGCCTTCCCAAGTGAAGCTGGCAGAACACAGAGATTGAGGGACGGTCCAGGAACACCCAGCACAGCTTGGTAAAGCCAGCTCAGGACACAGACCTCCCAGCTACCCCAGAGCATCAGACTCGAGCCTCACACACTACGGTAGGGGTTGATGGGCCCCACTCTGCCAAGTCCTTGCTGCTTAGGGCAGGCTTGAACACACCTGAGCCCCAAACTTTGGTTGCCCTAAAAAGCAGAGGGTGTTTATGCATATGGGGGAGGGTGGCCTGTCTATAAAGGTGTTCCCAGGTCTGGGTTCAAGGCTGCAGCACTCTGGCCCCAGCTCTGAGTCTTGGTCAGTGATGTGGCCTCTCTCTTCCTCATTCTCACTTCTGTAAAACCAGGATGATGACAACAGTAGTGACAGATGACATTTCCTGAGCACTTGGTGTGCGCAGCACTGCTGTTCATCTCCTACAGGCTACTGAGAGGGCAGCAGACACTGATGGTTAAATGCAGTGCCTCAGAAGCCAGCCACCTAGACTATGAGAAAGCTGCTACCTCTATGAGGCTCACAGTTTGTCCAGTGAAAATAGGGGTGACTGTGAGTCAACAGTGGCTTCCACTGTGTGCTCATCTTCCACGGTACTGGAAGACACCGTGGTTTTGAAGGTGTGAGCTTTGTGGGTAGGGCAATGGGAGGGGAATTCCCCTTTCTGACTCCCTCCCTGCTATAGTTGTCACCCGTGGAACCCATAGGGTCTGCAAAGGAAGGAGCGGGTATGGGTCACCACAGCATCCAGAGATGAAAATCGGGGGCTGCAAGAATGTGGAAGACTGGCAGCTCCCGGGAGATGAGTCCAGCTGAATTCCCCATTTTCCCTCCAACAAGGCCAGCTTCCTACACCCACATCGTCTTTCTTACCCCGGCCCCATCTCGACTCGGGCTTCATAGCTCTCAGGCAACAGAGTGTGTGACCTTGGGCAAGACACAGACCCTCTGGAGCCCCCGCGCCTTCCTTTACCCTCAAAGCAGTACCCACGCCGCTGGCGTGCAGTGGTCTGTTCTTCCGACCCGAGGCAGCCCCAGGGCAAGGTTCGAGTCGCGCTGGATCCCCAGCAGCTGGGACAAGGAGCGCTGGTAAAGTGTTTGGGGCAGCCCTAAGGAGGTCAAAGCACTGCAGCTCTGTCCCGGACTCCTGGGCTCCAGCTCTAGCCGGGACTCGCTAGGGGTTGCGATTGGAGCATGCGTGGAGCGCAGGGCACTCTGGGAGTTGTAGTTCCCAGGGGCTCCCCGTACAGGAACACTAGACAGCGGGCGGAGCGGCTGTGGCCCAGAGTCCCAAGACTGCAAGCTCCCGCCCAGCGGACGCAGCCCGGCGGACTCTGGCCTCGCTGGAGGTCCCTGAGCTACACTGCCAGCCCACTGCCGCCCCCTATCGCTCCATCCTTGTTGGCCCTGCGCCTGGGGCGCGGGGCGCAGGGCGCAGGGTCCAGGCCGTGCGTTACCTGGGGCCGCGGCGGGGCTCTAACCCCACCGGGCGGCCGGCGCGTTGCTCCCGCTGCAGCCTGGGGTCCTGGTCCCGCTGCGGCCCGAGCGCCGCCTGCCGCGGTCCCCCCTTTGGCCCCACGCAGTGGAACGGTCCACAGACCTCTTCACCCGGGCGCGCGCGCGCGCGCGCGCGGGGTCTACAGCAGCAACGTAGCTTCACCCTCGCTCCCGCGCACGTATGGAAGTACCTGGACTGCACCAAGAGCGCGGGAGCGGAGGGTGGGAGGAGGCGGAGCGTGTCTCGGCCACGCCCACTCAGTGTCCGGCCGCAAAGGGCGCGCAAGGGCGAGGCTTACAGGGTCTGGCACCTTAGGCGACCCCTTTGGTACCTGTGTGACCTTAGATGAGTGACTAAATAGGAAAGATAATACGAGCCTGTGGCCGTTCAAAGACCCTTTGCTTCGCGGAGAGTTTGTTCCCCTCCCTCAGCTTTGGAATTTGTGTGTCTGTGTGTCTGTGCGCGCGCGCGCGCGCGCGCGCGCGCGCGAGAGAGAGAGAGAGAGAGAGAGAGAGGTGTCAAGGATCTACATACAAAGAGCAAAGACTCTGAGGTCAGCAGATCTTGGTTCCTCTCTGTGGGTCATTCTCTGAGCTTCAGTTTCCTGTTCTGTGAAATGGGAATGATGATAACCTTCTTCGGGATGTAGGGAGACTAGCGACAAGAGAATGCTTCTGTTCATTGCTAGAGCCAGCCTGGAACAAAGTGTGAATACCTGCTCAGGCCTGGGATGCAGAGGGCATCCTAGGGTGTAATTAGCCGGCTAGGACTACAACTCCCATCGCGCCCCGCTCCATCAGGGTCATGCTGGGAGCTGTAGTCCCTGCAGACCTTAACAGGCTGCACTCTTTGCTCAGCCCAGGACTTGGCACCCTCTGCCAAGGGAGGGCCCGCTGCCTCGAGGCCGCCTTATTTTTTAAAGCTTACATTTGTTGAGTTCTACCCAGTGTGGGAATATTATTAGTGTCCCTGTTTTATAGATTCGAAATCTGAAGTATAGCGAGCTGAGGGATTTTTGCTAGGAAGTGACAGGGCTCAGGATTTCTGTCCAGGCCTGGCATCCAGAACCTGCTTTCTACCTCACTCTGGTTCATCCTTTAGCAAACACAGGTTTTGTTTTCTTCTTTTAAAATCCGAACTACATTAAAGCCTAATTTAGGATATGCTTTGTAGCTATACAGTAAAATAAAGCTTATGTGTACATTCTTCATAAATGTATACCTCTGTATAACTAAATTCTAATCAAGATCTAGAACATTTTCATCACTCTGGAAAGTTCCCTTACCCCCTCCAAGTCAGTTTCCTGCAATCATAACTATGGATATGGTTCCTGACACTATAGATTTGCTTTTGTGTTTAGAACTTCATATCAGTGGAATAACTCTCTGTGTAAATGCTGTCTTCTTTCATTCTGCATCATGTTTTTTGAGATCCAACCTGTGGTAGATGTCAGTAGTCTGTTCTTTTTTGCCCCCAGCTTTATTGAGATCTAATTGATGTTGACATATAACGTTTTGTAAGTTTAAGGTGTACAGTATTATTCAATACATGTATATACTGCAGAACCTTTCCCTAAATAATGTTAGTTAACACATCCTTCACCTACATAGTTACCATTTTGATGTTTTGTGGTTGTTTTGTGCTACTCTCAATAGTACCTTTCAAGTATAAGGTAGATACAGTATTATTGACTATAGTCACCTTGCTATACATTAGATCCCCAGAATTTACTCATTTTATGTAACTGAAAATTTGTATCTTTTGACCAACACTTCCTGGTTTCCCCCACCCCCCAGCTCCTGGCAACCACCATTCTACAATCTGTTTCTATGTATTTGACTTTAAAAAAAAGTTCTATCTATCAATGAGATCATGCAGTACTCGCCTTTCTCTAACTGACTTATTTCCCTTAGCATGTGTCCCTGTTTAGCATGTGTCACTTAGCATGGTGCCCCTCAGGCACCATGTAGTTGCAGATGGCAAGATTTCTTTATTTTTTATGGCTGAGGAATATTCCATCGTGTGTCTATGTATATATGTATATACCACAGCTTATTCATTCATCTATCCTGGACGCCTAGGTTGTTTTCAAGTATTGGCTATTGTGAATAATACTGCAATGAACACAGGCAGGTTTTTGTTGTTGTTCATTTATTTTGTTTTACTTTCTTTTCTAACTTGATGTCTAGCAACTTATTGAATGAATGTGCAATGGTTTTTGACACCCAATCCTTTGAAGAAATGATCCCCGAGTTCCAGCCGCCTTGATCTTTCAGTTCTCCCAGGAGCCAGGTTCTTTCCTTAGTGGGGCTTTGAACACACTATTCCCTCTACCTGGGCTTCTCTTTCCTTCCTTGTGGCCTGACCTACTCTGCTGTCACACAGAGCTTCCCTCTGTGGGGGCAGGGATGCTTGTCCCCACCCGGCCAGTGTCCTCCGCCAAGCACAGTGCCTGGACAAGGTAAGCAATCAGTTCCTGTCCATTGAAGGGACACAGAAGAGGCAGGGGACCCAAGGAGGGCCATGTGATACCAGGTCGCATTCCTGGGGGGCTCAGAGGCCTGTTCCATCTCAGAGACAGGCATGTGTTATTTTACTTCCCCCTATTTTCCTGATGTGGAAACTGAGGCTGAGAAGAGCTGGAATGGAAACACAGGTCTTCCTGGCTGTGACACCTTCCTGGGATGGTGGTGGTGAGGAGTGTTGAGAAGAACCTGAGGAAAGGCTCTAGGGAAGTTGTTGCAGAGCAGAGAGGGGAAGTGGGGCCTGTTACTCCCTGAAGTCAAGCCCAGTGCAAGTGTTCAGGCAACTCTCAACTCCATAAAAACGAATACAGTTGGGGCCACAGAGTGAAGGTCGGGGGAAGAGGTGAGCTCCCCATCACTGGAGCTGTGCAAACTGTGGCAGAGCAGCCCTGTGGAAGGGGTCCTTTAGAGAGAATGTGTGCCCTGGGAAGGGGCTCAGAGGGCCTGGGGTGGGGGTGCGGGGGTGAGGAGTTGGTCTCATGGGTCCTCAAGTTCTTTCTAGGATGGGAGGTTGTGAGTCTGACACCAAGGGGCTGTTTATATATTAATACCTTGGGCTGGTTCCTCAGCTGTAAGACAGAGTGATGAAGGAAACTTGTATTCTGCAAAAGTATGTGAAGCTGGAAGGTTGAGGAAGGGTTGGACACACGCACAGCAAAGAGACACACTCAGCCCAGGCTCTCCAGGTCACCTCTGAAGCCATACACTGTTGAGGTGTGAGGGGGGCACTCCATGTTTCAGATGAAGTTGTAGCTCAGGGAGGAATGACTTGCCAGACACCACAGGACAAGTCAGGGCTTGATTTCAACTTGATTAATTTCTGAGCACAGAGTGAGTGCACAGAGTAGATCGCCAGAAAAGACAAGCAACGAGAAATTTTTTCTGATCAAAACTTTTAAAGAGACTTCCCTGGTGGTCCTGTGGTTAAGAATCCATCTGGCAATGCGGGGGACACGGGGCTGATCCCTGGTCTGGGAAGATTCCGCATGCTGTAGAGCAACTAAGCCCATGCACCACAACTATTGAGCCTCTGTGCCCTAGAGCCTGTGCACCACAACAAACAGTAGCCTCTGCTGGCCCAAACAGAAGAAAGCCTGTGCGCCACAGCCAAGACCCAGGGCAGCCAAAAATAAATAATAATTTTTTTTAAAAAAGCAGCTTTTAAAACGCACCTAAGACAGTGGCTGCAAAGAAACCCTGGTGTGGGTCCAAACTGCTACCGCCTCTCTATCGCTTGCCCTGTGCTAGTGCTTTAGTGCACGTGTGTGTGTGCTAAGTTGCTTCAGTCGTGTCTGACTCTTTGTGACCCCATGGACTGTAGTCTGCCAGGCTCCTCAGTCCATGGGATTCTCCAGGCAAGAATACTGGAGTGGGTTGCCGTGCCCTCCTCCAGGGGATCTTCCCAACCCAGGGATCAAACCCATGTCTCTTGTGTCTCCTGCACAGCTTAGGCAGTTTCTTTACCACTAGCACCACCCCGGAAGCCCCAGTGCTTTAGCGCATTTCCTGCTTACTTTTTATAACAAACCTAAGGGTTGGCTTCTGTAGTTGTGCCCATTTTACAGATGAGGACATTGAAGTTTGGGAGATGAACTCTCTTGCCCAAGGCCCCCAGCTGGTAAGCTGTGGGGAGATGATTAGGACCTAAGTCATCTGAGTTCATATTCTGACCTCTTAGGCCTATTTTGTGGCTGGCCACTTGCCACTCCCTGAAACTGACACAGACCTGGATCAATTACAGCCCAGAGCCCAGTGAGCTGCTCAGATCACCTGATGGCAGGCAGACAGGTGCCTTTGAGATGGAAAAGGCACCATCTGGCCACACCCGGCTCATCCACACACTGGCCAAAGGTCTGGGAAGGCCAGGACACACCCTGTAAGGGCCAGAGCAGTGACTCAGAGCTGTTGGCCCCAGGGGTCAGAGCGGGAGCGAGGGCAGGGGCTGGGGCTGGGGTTTGTCCTCCCTGGTCCTAGGCAGAGAGACCATGCTAGCTCCCTTGGTCTAGGGTGGGCCTGGAGCCTTGGGCAGAGGTGCCCATCTCTCCTCCTACCAGCTAGGCCCCTAGTGATCTCACCACACCATTACAAAACTTAACATTCTGTGAGCCTTCTCTCTGTGTTGGTCAATGTGACTCAAGTGCATGACTTCATTTTCATCCTTAGCACCACCTTCTGAGGTAGGTTTCATGTATTACCCATAATTTACAGATGAGGAAACTGAGGAGTCAGGAGCTTCTGTAAGTTGCTTCATTACAATTGAACTCGGCCCCTGATCCTGAACCTGGTTTCTTAGCAACTACATTTTAATAGTCATGTCAAGTGCCATCCAACATCCTGTAGCATCCTTTTCTTGGAGACACACAAGAGGTAAAACCTATTAGGTTAGGAATTACACCACAATTCGCAGATCCTAGTGAGCTTTCTCTCTCTCTCTGTATGTATGTATGTGCGTTGGATGGATGTTGGGCTTAATGGATCTCAGATCATGTTTCCCTCTTTGCCTTGCCTGCTTGGAGGCTCAGAACCCAATTCATGGCCCACCTCTGACAATTATCTGGAACGTCAAGGCAAGTATTTAAATGTTTTATGGACTCCATAGGGGCTAACTTCTCATTTTTTTCATTAGTTTTTCCTTCATCCAGGTTTCATCACTTTTTAAGCTTGTTGTAGCACATATTTTCCCAATTTTAAAAAATTATGGTAAAATAAATAATATTAAATTTACTATCTTAACCATTTTCAAATATACAGTTGTATTAAGGACACTCATATTGTTGTGTGTCACTCCTATTCATCTCCAGAACTCATTCCACCTTACAAAACTGAAACTATACCCACTAAACAATTACTTCCCATTCCTCCCTCTCTGGCCCCTGGTAAGTACCATTCTCCTTTCTGTCTGTGGTTTTGACTGTTCTAAATAGCTCCAATAAGTAGAATCAGTTTGTGTCTTTAGGTGACTGGCTCGTTTCACTTAGCATAACAAGGTCCATTTATATCATAATGTGTTGAAATTCTCTCCCTTTTTAAGGCTAATAGTCCATTGTATGTACAGACCACATTTTGCTTATGCATCCTATCCTTTGGCCACCTGATGCAAAGAGATGACTCATTGGAAGAGACCCTGATGCTGGGAAAGACTGAAGGCAGGAGGAGAAGGGGACAACAGAGGATGAGATGGTTGGATGGCATCATCGACTCAATGGACATGAGTTTGAGCAAGCTCCAGGAGATGGTGAAGGACAAGGAAGCCTGGTGTGCTGCAGTCCATGGAGTCACAAAGAATCGGACACGACTGAGCAATTGAACAACAACAACAAACCCGTCTGTCAATGGACACTTGGATTACTTCCATGTTTTAGTTATTGTGAATAGTGCTGCTATGAACATGGGTGTGCACACAGCATATGTATTTTGATAATTTGTTTTAAAATTGGGGGTTTGGGGAACAAACATTCTGTTAAAGTGTCTGTCATATCATAACTGCCTGATACATCTATCCACTGAGTCTAAGTCAAGTGTGATTCCTGCCCACGAGGAGAAGGCCACCCAGGATGATGACGGGACAGTGGCGTCTGTGCTGAGCAAACTATGGATTCAGTGCCCTGGGAGTTCAGACGACTGGTGGGCGGGGTCCATGCTGTGTTCCAGGCCCCATGCCAGGCACAGTATTTCAGTGATCTGGTTTTATCCTCACAAGAATCCTATGAAGTAATACTATTCTCTCCAAATTACGAATGCAGATGTCCAATATCATGCTATGGGGAGAAGTGGGAACTCCAGGAGGCTTAACAGGGAGTTGGCCAAACCAAGTTCAAACTCTTCTCTCGCTTACCTTAACTCTGTCTGTGCTCCTTCCTTAGCATCTGGGTAGGGTGGTATAGGGATGAGGAACTTCCTGCCTCAAGGGCACTATAATGAGGACAGATTAATTCAACCAGACATAGCAGGAAAATGAGTGTATTGATTCAGTAACTGAAGAGTCTTGCGGTGATGGCTTCAGGTGTGGCTATATCCAGGGGCTCGCATAAGTCATGAGGAATTCATGTGTCTCCATTTTTTAGTTCTGCTTTAACTCAGCCTTGGGTTATTTCTCAGTAGCCTTTCTCCTCATGGTAGTAAGAGAGACAGCTGTTGGAAGTCACTTTCTCAGACTTGGACATCCCAGTGGGGAGAAATGAGGTTTTTATTCATAACAGTTCCAACAAAAGTCTTTCATCTGAGTCTCATCAGTTCTATCTGACCCAATTTTGGTCACATGCCCAAACCCAAACCAGAAGCTCTGGCCAGGGTGGTGCTGTGCCTGGCCTCATCATACGCCCTCCATCGGGGTAAGGAGGGGTTAGGTGAGGAGGTTCCACAGAAGAAAACTGGGTCTTGTCACCAGGGAAGCCAAGAGAACTGCTGGGCAGCCAGAACAGGGGGTGGATAGGAACTGCGGAGGATGCCCTGCTGGGCGAGGAGACATGGGGAGGGGTGAGGCAGGCTGGGAGAACTCTTCCCTCATCGAAGGCCTTGGTGCTGTCGTCGGAGCCAGTTCCTGGCTTCTGGTCACTTCCCCTTTCTGAGCCCCATGATCCTTTTCTGCAGCATGCCAGGCTCCCCTGTCCCCATCTCTCAGAGTTTGCTCAAATTCATGTCCACTGAGTTGAAGATAAAGCATACTGTGGGTGCTCAATGAATTTGATTCTAGCTCCTCTCAGGAGGCATGACCTCCTCCCCCCAGGACTTTCCTGGAACTGAGAGCATATTTGCATCTCATGGTCTCTTTTGATTGTTCCAGGCCTCACTGAATGCCCCTCCTGGCCTGAGTGTCTCCCTGGCTGCCCTCACCTGCCCCTAGGGTAGGAGGACCCAGCACCCCATGGTCCAGACACAGGGATCGCGGCTGTGTGGCTCAGGGAGGGGAAGTGATTTAAAATCAGCTCTGGTGGGTGGGGGGGGGGTGGGGATAGATGAACCCTGGGAGAGGGTGGGGGCCTCAAAGGAGGGCACCCATCATGGTTGCCTTCACTGCTCTCTGAAGACCTCATGTTGGATTATCACACTGTTTTACTACTTCCCTCCCAGAACCTATTGCCTTTCTCACCTCCCTCACAGGTCCTCTGCCACTGAGGGATCTTGTGGCAGGGAGGAGATGGAGGGCCCAGATGTCACCTGGCTCCTCACACACATGCCTCAGGGCTGGGGCCAGGTTCCTACCTCCTGTGGGCTCGGCTCTGCTGGGCTCTGGCTCCTGTGGCTTAGGCCTCTGGGCCTGGGACCAGGGGGTCCTCGCCTCAGTCCTGCCCTTGTACCCCCTCTTCAGCTGTGGTCCGGGCCTCCTGAGTAGTCCTTCCCATCCCCGGAGGTGTGGTCTCTCTCAGGGTTAATGATTTCTCAAGGGAGGCGGAGATGGTGCCAAAGTCTGCTGACTGTGCCACTGCAGGCCCCAGACGGTGCCCACCTGGCCCCAGCGCACAGCCTCTGCCTCCAGGGCCCCTCCTGGGGGCGCAGGTAGGGATGGCACAGCTTCTCGGCAGCAGGGGTGTGGGGTCTCCTGGCCAGGGGTATGGACCGAGTGGGGTTGCTGGGGCCGCAGGGAGCTTTGGGGGGGTCTCCCCCTCAGCTGCGTGGGGGCGCTGGGTGGAGGAAGCGAGTGCTGGGGCCCAGATGGGTGGACCTGGAGTGAGTCCCAGCCTGGCCACAGGGCCTCGGTGTCTTCTGCAGCGTAGAGCTGCTGCTGCTAAGTCGCTTCAGTTGTGTCCGACTCTGTGCAACGCCATAGACGGAAGCCCACCAGGCTCCCCCGTCCCCCATCTCCAGGCAAGAACACTGGAGTGGGTTGCCATTTAACACCTATTCCTAGGCCCTGATACGCCCCTTTCCTTCCAAGGCCTTAGGTGATTTGAATCCAATAGGTTTCTTCTCAGGACAGAAGGGAGGCAGGTCCCCTAGAAAAGTGATTTCACCTGCCTCAGCCCCTTTCATGGGAAGCTTGAGGGGTTGAAGATAGGGTGGCTGAGCCAGGCAGCACCAGTGCTCAAGGAAGAAGGACTGGGCTCCAACTCCAACGGCTTGGGTTCAGATTCCAGTTCCCTCCTGACTTTGAGTGGGCTCCATGACTCTTCTGGGCCTCAGTTTCCTCATCTGTAGAATGGGGATGGTTATAGTGCAGGAAAGAACCTGGAGAGCCCCAAGGAGTTTGGCCTGTGATCAGTAACAGAGCTCGGTGCCTCCTCTGCTGGACTAGGAAATGTCCAGCTGTTACTCACTACAGGCACCCTCCTCCCAAGCTCTGGCACATCCCGAGGCCCTGACACATCCCTTTGTCCTGGGGAACCAGGTAGAGACTCAGCTGAGAGCTGGGCTGGGCCTGCGCCTCTTCAGGAACTGCTGGGCTGGGGCACCAGACACAAAGCAGGGGCCTGGAAAACACTGAAATCCAAATGACAGAGACAGGCCGTGACCCTGTGTGGACTCTGGTTCTTGTCCAAACCCTGTTTCTCAGGAAGGTGACTGAGGCAGGCGGATGAGGGCAGGTCTGGGGACCATGAACTGCGGCGATCAAAACTCAGGGCCATCTGATTCCATGTGTATTTGCCAGGGAAGCAGCCTGGAGCTGGGGCAGGAGGGCCCTGGTGGCATCAAGGGAACCCCAGACCAAGGCTTGCCAGGAAATCCTGGTTTGGGAACCAGTTTGGGCCTAACCTCTGGGGCATCCTTCTCTGAGCTTCTCTGGGCCATGGTTTCCTCACCTGGACCCTGGAATGCTGATTGCTTACAGATGGGAAATACCTATGAGTAGTAAATAAGAAGGCGAGAAAGTGAAAGTGGGAGTCTGCGGTCAGTTGGAGGTAGTGGTATGGCTGGTGGTGGAGCCAGCCCACAGGGACAGGCCTGTGGCCGAGGAGGGCCACCTCCCTCTCTGGCCCTCCTGGAGGCCCCAGGCAGTCCTGGGGGCCCCATTCCCAGTGCCTCCAAATTCTAAAATGTCTTGGAGCCGTGGGCTGTTGAGAGCTGTTTGCCGCAGGGGCGGGGGTGGGGGGTGGGCGGTGGGTATGCCTCTCCCAACCCGACAGGACACCCAAGGGTCTCAGAGGGTGGAGGCCAGAGTCGCTCTAATTCCGCGTCCTCTGTGAACCCATCTCAAGCACCTTTTGAGGGTAGGGAAAGGGGAGGAGTAGAGGGATGTCGGGGAGAGGGGTTGGGGGAAGAGAAGCTGTAATTTCTAGAATGTACCTAGTCCCATTTTTCAGAAGACAAACAGAGGCAGAGAGGAGCGAAGCAGAGCCCTGGGCTCAGCCATACAGGGACTGGGCCCTGAAGAAGGCTGAGCTTCCTTCCCTCTCAGGCCTCCGCCTGGGGCTGCCAAGCACAGTTGAGGCCTGGGGAAGGGACTGGCCTGGATTCTGTTGAGTCCCCTCCCAAGTCAGGCCCTTGGGCGACTCCATTCACTTCTTCTTCTTTTTTTAATTGAAGTATAGTGTTTGCAATGTTGTATTAGTTTCAGGTATACAGCAAAGTGACTCAGTTATATATACATATATATCTTTATACGGGGCTTCCCTGGTGGCTGAGTGGTGAAGTGCCCGCCTGCTAATACGGGAGCTGCAGGGGACGCGGGTTCGATCCCTGGGTCGGGAAGCTCCCCTGGAGAAGGAAATGGCCACCCATTCCAGTATTCTTGCCGGAAGAGGCCCCTGGACAGAGCAGCCTGGCAGGCTATAGTCCATAGGGTTGCACAGTCAGACATGACTGAGCACACATGCATACACACATCTATAATCTTTTTCATATTATTTTCCCTTAGAGCTTTTACAGAATATACGAGTACAGTTCCCTGTGCTGTACAGCAGGTCCTCGTTGGTTATCTGTTTTGCTCCACTCACTTCTTGTTTATCTGTACCTGCTCTGTCTCTTACTCCTGCTGACATACCAGAAGCTTAGGGGCCAGTGCAGGGACCGCCAACGCCTGTTCTTGGCACCACACCTAACTTGGCCTTGGAGGATAGACAGAATTTGCACATATGCAGAAGACTGGGGAAGGTGTTCTGGGTGGAGGGAAGGGTATATGCAAATATCTGGAGGCAGGAAAACAGGTGTGGCCTGAGGATTGGATGCCCGAGAGCAAGCGTGAATGGAGCCAGCTGCTGTGAGGCCCTGCTTGCTCGCCTGGCGCCTGGGGGAGAGACAGGAAGTGGGTTCCGCAGCCAGCGGGAGCCGTGGTGGAGGCTTGAGCACGGGAAGGGCCGTGCCAGTGACGCGAGAAGGCTCCCTGTCGGGGCAGGTTCCGCCTGTGCCTTCCCAGCTCTCACGGGCTATGTGCATTTTTCTCAGGTGACCAAATCCAGATTGTTAGAACTTTGGCCTCATGATGATCAGATGAGCGTGCGTCTATAATGAGCGTGTGTCTCCCATGACGAGGAGGAGAAAAGACTGCGTGAAACCCAGGGCCCCAGCAAGGCGGGGAGAAGGAGCACTGGACCGGGGAGGCAGAGGGCTCTGGAGTGGCATGTTGAGCAGGAGCTGGAGCCTCCCTGGGACTCAGGCTTAAAGGGCTTGACAGCCCTCTCTTCCCTCCCCGGGAACAAGGCAGGCTCAACTCAGGGCAAAGACTGTGCCTTACCCAAAATGTAACAGATAGCATTACTCTGAGGATGGGTCACAGGCTTCTTGAGGGCCCGTGAGAATAGGAGGGGGTGTCAGAAGAAATTTTGATGAAAGGTGAGTAGAGCTGGGTGTGGGAAGGGGATGTGGGGGTGGAGGCCTCAGGGACCCTGCAGAATGAAGCCCCTGATTAAGGCTGTTCTACCTCTGCCTGGACCCCAGGGCTTTGCACAGGCCTGTGGGGAGGGCATGGCTGAAGGGAAACAGAAAACCAGAAGCCTAGCAGAGGACAGCACGCGGGTCCTGCTCTGGGTTCTGATCCTGTTACTGAGTCACGCCCCTTCCTGTCTAGGGCTGCGGTGTGCTAAGAACTCAGTGGTAATGGGTGCAAAGTTCTAGCCACATTGGCCATCCCTGCCAGCTCCCTTCCCCTTGGGACTGGAGCCCAGGGCAGGAGTCTCTTATCTTCTAATTACACTTCAACTTGGGTGAGGTGCACACTTACTGGCAAATGGTCTTGTGGCTCTGGGCTCACCTCTAAAGGAGGGCAATGGAGAGAGAAAAAGAGGTGAGGGGGTTAAGTCCAAGATCATACCCTCAAGGGGGTGCCGGGGCTAGCTTCGTCCAGGCAGGGTTAAGTGCCCTGAATTTTGCTCACGCAGTGGATGCCGGGAACCTGTCAGCATCACCAGAACCCTAACCTGTCTTCATCTCCTCTGTCAGCCCACCACCATCACCGCCACCAGCTCCAGCTGCATCCCCCCACCCCCGCATCACCACAAGGGACACTGTTGATCCACCCGCACCTCGTCCCTGCCACCATCACCACTGTCCCCTCCGCCGGCCCTGTCCCCAGCCGGCCCCCAGGCCACCTGTTCCTCACCATGGGCCTGCATGCGCTGCTGCTGCTGCTAAGTTGCTTCAGTCGTGTCCGAATCTGTGCGACCCTGTGTACCCCGCGAGGCTCCTCTGTCCATGGGATCCTCCAGGCAAGAATACTGGGGTGGGTTGCCATGCCCTCCTCCAGGGGGTCTTCCAGACCCAGGGTTGGGACGTCTGTTACGTCCACCCTCACTGGCAGGCAGCTTCTTTACCACTAGCACCACCTGGACCTCAGTCCCAACTCCATCATGCCAGCGCCTCACGTGGAATAATCTTTGTCTCACTGATGACTGTGGCTCAGCACACAAGATTCTGAGGACTGAGGGCTTATTAACTCCTCCCAAGAAACCAGATCCATCTGCATTTCCCAACCTGGCTGAGTGTAACCCTGTTGTCCTGCACGTGGGTTGTCCCCGCTATCATATTTGGGGACCTTGGCAAGCCAGGAGTTTTCACAGCCTCTTCCCCAGGGGCACTGGCTAGAGTTCCATTGCAGATAATGACCCAGAAATATAGTCCTTGGCCTCATCCGCAAGAACAGCCCTGCCCTGTTCTTGACGTCTACACTCAGTCTCAGGGCATGGGCATGGTCGGGGGGACAGGGAGAGACAGGAGCAGTTTCTGTGGTGACTGCATGGGGAGTAGCAGTCAGAAGGTGAAGATGGCCCCACAAGAGGCAAAAGAAAGGATTTGCATTTGCCAAACACATACTGTATGCCAGGCACTGAGCGGGCATGTTCTACTACCATTTACCTGCCCCCACCCAAATTACCACTTATTGGAGGTGTCATTCCCATTCTACAGATGAAGAAGCAAGCTCGGGGAAGCTCAGTGAACTGCTCAGCACAGCTGTGTAGCTTTTCAGTTCTGTAAGCACAACCAAGGCTCTTCACTCATCTGAGCTTTGCTTTCCCCATCTGTAAAGTGGGTATAATGGTTTCTACCCTGAAGTGTTCTTGTGAGAATTACATAGCACCCAGCCCAGGGTCTGGCACATCGTGGGTGTTCCTTTGGTGGCAACGTTTGCTGTTCATCGCCGTGCTGTCTAAAGGCTGCCAAACATTCTTCCAAGGGCTTGGCTACATTTTTCTTAGCATTTGCTTGTGTTTCATATTTAGGTTACTTCCATTTTCCAAGGTTAGAAATCATCGCTTGGGAGGAACAACTTTTTTGCAAAAAGTTTCTTTATTTTAGGTTAGTTAGATTACTGGGTGTAAGAGGGCAAATGTTTTAAAGATTTTGAGTCCATAGCTGAACAGGGGTTTTCCTCTCATGCTGGGATCTGGGGGGAAGGGAAGGGCTGCACCCTTCCCTCTGTACACAGAAGAGACGGGGGCCTTGAGCTTGGAGAGCTCTGTTTGAATCCCACTCACTTTTAGCTGTGAGATCCTCAGCGGATCAGTCTGAGCCCCAGTTGTCTGCCAAAGCAGATTAAATTATGTGACTTCCTAACATCCAGTCTCCAAAATATATCTCTACTCTCACCTTTCCTCTCCAGCCCTGGGACACATTTCAGTCCACTGGCACACAGAAGCTGAAAGATCTTTAAGAGAAGTAAATGAGTCCTGTCACTCTCCTGCTTCCCTGAAACAAGCTTCTGTTTATCTTAGAATAAAACAAAGCATGTCTTATAGGGCCCAGCATGATCTGGCCCCTGTCTCCTTCTCCAACCCCATCTCCCACCCTCTCCATTCTGTCACTGTGCTTCACCCTCAGAGTCCCTCTTTCAATTCCTGGGACATATCTCATTCTCACCTGATCCGGGGCCATCTCTTGTATTATTCATACAACCTGGAAGAACCCTGTAACAGTGATGTCCCTATCAAAGTAACATGAATATTTATTGTAAACATTCCAAATAATACTACAAGGTTTAGAACAAAAACCAACCTCTAAGTTGCTTTCAGTTCAGTCGTTCAGTCATGTCCGACTCTTTGCCATCCCATGGACTGCAGCATGCCAGGCTTCCCTGTCCATCACCAACTGCCAGAGCTTACTCAAACTCATGCCTGTTGAGTCAGTGATGCCATCTAACCATCTCGTCCTCTGTCGTCCCCTTCTCCTCCTGCCTTCAATCTTTCCCAACATCAGGGTCTTTTCTAATGAGTCAGTTCTTCACATCAGGTGGTCAAATTATTAGAGCTTCAACTTCAGCATCAGTCCTTCATGCCAATGAATATTCAGGATTGATGTCCTTTAGGACTGACTGGTTTGATTTCCTTGCAGTCCAAGGGATTCTCAAGAGTCTTCTCCAACACCACAGTTCAAAAGCATCAATTCTTCGGTGCTCAGTTTTCTTTATAATCCAACTTTCACATCCATACATGACTACTGGAAAACCCATAGCTTTGACTAGGTGGACTTTTGTTGGGAAAATAATGTCTCTGCTTTTTGATATGCTGTCTAGTTTGGTCATGGATTTTCATACAAGGAGCAAGTGTCTTTTAATTTCATGGCTGCAGTCACCGTCTGCAGTGATTTAGGAGCCCGAGAAAATAAAGTCTGTCACTGTTTCCATTGTTTCCCCATCTATTTGCCATGAAGTGATGGGACTGGATGTCATGATCTTGTTTGAATGTTGAGTTTTAAGCCAACTTTTTCACTCTCCTCTTTCACTTTCATCAAGAGGCTCTTTAGTTTTTCTTCACTTTCTGCCATATGGGTGACGTCATCTGCATATCTGAGATCATTGATATTTCTCCTGGCAATCTTGATTCCAGCCTGTCCTTCATCCAGCCCAGCATTTCGCATGATGTACTCTGCATATAAGTTAAATTAGCAGGGTGACAATATACAGGCTTGACATACTCTTTTCCCAATTTGGAACCAGTCTGTTGTTCCATGTCTGGTTCTAACTGTTGCTTCTTGACCTGCATACAGATTTCTCAGGAGGCAGATAAGATGGTCTGGTATTCCCATCTCTTTAAGAATTTCCACAGTTTGTTGTGATTCCCACAGTCAAAGGCTTTGGCATAGTCAATAAAGCAGAAGTAGATGTTTTTCTGGAACTCTCGCTTTTTCGATGATCCAATGGATATTGGCAATTTGATCTCTGGTTCCTCTGCCTTTTCTAAATCCAACTTGTACATCTGAAAGTTCTTAGTTCATGTACTGTTGAAGCCTGGCTTAGAGAATTTTGAGCATTACTTTGATAGTGTGTGAGATGAGTGCAATTGTGCAGTAGCTTGAACATTCTTTGACATTGCCTTTCTTTGGGATTGGAATGAAAACTGACCTTTTCCAGGCCTGTGGTCACTACTGAGTTTTCCAGATTTGCTGGTGTTTTGAGTGCAACACTTTAACAGCATCATCTTTTAGAATTTGAAATAGCTCAACTGGAATTCCATCACCTCCACTAACTTTGTTCGTAGTAATGCTTCCTAAGGCCCACTTGACTTCACATTTCAGGATGCTTTATTTCCATATTTTTGTTTGATTTGGTTTGGGTTTTTCAGTGTCTGGGTTTTTCAGCAGGTTTCCATGATTTGATGTGCTTGCTTGTTTCCATGGTGTAAATACTTCCATCCCTGCTGATTTCAAGCTGCAACATAGTCCCGATCAGTTTGCAAAATTCCTGAAAAGATGGCAGTTTTCAGTACAACACCCTGGCTCTAACTAAGAAGGAGACTCCACAAAGTTGACTGGGGACCTGTGGGACTTGCTTCCTGGATGTGGAAGGATCCAACAGAGGCCCCCCACATTTCAGAATCTGTGGGGGTTTTCTCTTAGGTGGGTCAGCTGTCTCTAATTTTTTATTTCTGGTTGTTAGGGGAGAGGTCATATTGGTCAGTGCTCTTGGGACTGATTGGGGGAAAGGAGCTGAGGGAGTCACCATTTAGAGTGTGCTCTTTCACTTAACGCCCTCTCTTGGTATGGTGCCCCCATCTCCACCAGGCCAAGGGTCCCTGAATCTAGATCTGTCTGATTCAAACTCCCCAGGAAGCAGCCTCCTTGTGCTCTAGGGTGGGGATGAGGAAGTAATGTTTGGAATCTAATTGCTTCTTGTGCAGCCAGTCTCCTGCCTCCAGGCCACTCCACACCTCTGCTTCTGAGGGTCCTAAGCTTCCATCCTGCAGGCTTGCTGTGGTTTGGAGCTTGTTTCCTGGGCTTCCCTGGTGGTGCAGACAGCAAAGACTCCACCTGCAATGCAGGAGACCTAGGTTCAGTCCCTGGGCTGGGAAGATCCCATGGAGAAGGAAATGGCAGTATTCTTGCCTGGAGAATTCCATGGACAGAGGAGCCTGGCGGGCTCTAGGCCATAGCGTTGAAAAGTGTCAGACATGACTGAGCGGCTTTCACTTCACTGCCTATGCGTCCTTCTTACCCCCATCCTTACTCTGGTGTGAACCATCATTAGCTTGATAAGGTGATCATCTCTCATCAATTCATTCCAATTCTAAACTCTTTACCATCATTTTAGTGGGGTTTCAAGAGGAAGGACAGTGTTGAACTGTCCATGTTTAATAGGAACCTCCCCCCACCACGCCTCACACAACATTTCTTCTCACCCCTCAGATCTCTGCTGACTCTTCACCTCCTCAGAGACTCCACCCAATGTGTTCCCATTATCCACTCCTGCAAAACAAGCCACACCAAGGCTCACTGGCAAACAGCAATAACAGTCATTTATTATGCTGAGGAATCTGCTGTTTGGACAGGGCTCAGCAGGGATGGCTCATGGAGGAGGAGGGACCATTTCGGGGTGGTTCACTTGCATGGCTTGCTTACATAGGTGGGCTTTGCCTGTCAGCTGGAGCTTGAAGGGCCTGTGGGCCAGGCGCTTTGGTTCCTCTCCACATGAACCTTTTCACGGAGCTGCTTGGGATCCCGTACAGCATGGCTGCTGAGTTCCAAGAGTGAGTGTTCCAAGAGGCAGGAAGGGGAAACTCCCAGTATCATGAGACCTGGGTCTGGAAACTGACACAATGGAATAAATATTCTCTTGATCAGTCAGTGAACCTGCCCAGATGTCTTAAGCATAAAACATGTAGATTTTTATTTGTTTAATTGAGATATAGTTGATGTACAATATTGTACGTTTCAGGTATACAACATAGTGATTCATAATCTTTAAAGGTTATATTCCATTTCTAGCTATTACAAAATATTGGCTATATTCCCTGTGTTGTACAATATATCCTTTTAGCTTATTTGTTTCTACCTAGTAGTTTGTACTTAGTCCCCTACCCTTTTCTTGCCCCTCCCCTTCCCTGTCCCTACTGGGAAACACTAGTTTGGTCCTATATCTGTTTCTTTTTTTGTTATGTTCACTACTTTGTTTTATTTTTTAAATTCTATATAAATTCTATATCGTATAGTGTTTGTCTTTCTCTGTCTGACATTTCGTTTAGTACAATACCCTCCAAGTCTACCCATGTTATTGCAAATGGCAAATTTTCATTCTTTTTTATGGATGAATAATATTCCATATACATGCCACATCTTCTTTATTCATTCAGCTACTGTTTTTTTTTTAAATTTTTTTAATGTATGTGCAATTTTTAATATTTATTTTTATTTATTTATTTGGCTGCGCTGGTCTTAGTTGTGACATGTGGGATCTTTAGTTGCAGCATGTGGGATCTAGTTTCCTGACCAGGGATCAAACCCAGACAGCCTGTATTGGGAGCACAGAGTCTTAGCCACTGGACCACCAGGCAAGTCCCTGTTGTTTGTTGATAGACAGGTTGCTTCCATATTTTGGCAATTGTATGTGATACTGCTGTGAACACTGGATTGCATTTATCTTTTTGAATTAGTGTTCATTTTTTCAGATATATCCTCAGGAGTAGAATTTCTGGATCATATGGTAGTATTTTTTAGTTTTTTGGTACTATTTAATGGTACTTTAATGGTACTATTTTTAATTTTTTGAGAAACCTCCATGCTGTACTCCATAATGGCTGCACCAATTTACATTCCCACCAACAGTGTACAAGGGTTCCCTTTTCTCCACATTCTCATAAACATTTGTTATTTGTGTTCTTTTTGATGATAGCTGTTCTGACAGTTGTGAAGTGATACCTCATTGTGGCTTTAATTTGCATTAATCTGAAGATGCTCAATACTGAACATCTTTCTGTGTGCCTGTTGGCCATCTGTATGTCTTCTTTGGAAAAATGTCTCTTCTCATCTTCTGCCCATTCTTTAATTGTTTTTTTTTTTTTTTTATAATAAGTTGTGTGAACTGTTTATGTATTTTGGATACTAAGCCATCATCAGTCACATCATTTACAAATATTTTCTCCTATTCCATACGTTGTCTTTTCTTTTTTGTCAATGGTTTCCTTTTCTGTACAAAAGCTTTTAAGTTTAATTAGGTCCTATTTGTTTATTTTTACTTTTGATTCCTTTACTTTAGGAGACAGATCCAAAAAATATTGCTACAATTTATGTCAAAGAGTGTTCTGCCTATGTTTTTTTATGAGGAGATTTATGATTTCCAGTCTTGCATTTAGGTCTTTAATCCATTTTGAGTTTATTTTATATATACGGTGTGAGAATTTTCTAATTTCATTCTTTCACATGTACCTATCCAATTTTCCCAGTGCTGGTTATTGAACAGACTGTATTTTTCCCATTGTATATTCTTGTGGGACTTTTTTTTCTTGACTGTGCTGCATGGCTTGTGGCAATTTAGTTCGCTGGACAGGAATTGAACCCAGGGCTTTGGCAGTGAAAGCTTGGTGTCCTAACCATTGAACTGCCAAGTAATTTCCTGAGATTTTTAATTTATGCAGATGATGGAGTGATGACCTGGAGAAGCTAAACCCACTGAAGGAAGATTTTATTACTCACTGTCGATGCTGGGCCACATGGGGAAGCCCCAGGGTTAGCCAGGAGGCAGGAGGGGCCAGGATAGAGCAGGGCTCAGATCGCTTACTGCGTTTTCCATGGGAAGGAAGGTGGGAAGGAAGCTGTAGGTTAAGCAGCTGAATAGGCTCAAGATTGGACAGTTTGCCTAATTTTGGCAGCTCATAGCAGTCCCCCTTAGTCATCTAATACCTGGTGCTGGGGAGATTTAAAGCACCAGGAATATTGACTTGGTGTGTGAGAGTTGATAAAGGTGGCAGTTGGGAGAACAGGCTTTGAATTGGTTGGTTTATAAGCAGGCAAATCATTTGTTATCTCTAGGAGTTAGCTAGCCCTGAGATGGGCAAGCAGCCTCTCCCAGATCAGCAAGGCCTCTGAGATGTTAAATCATAAAATACAGAAAAGAAAAACACGATGAATGCACCAGATTCAAGTGGAGCCATTCTCATCTACTGCTAGGAGGAATGTTAGAAAGTCTACAGCCCAATTTATCTGCCAGACCGCCTCAAGTCGCTTCCCTTTACTGTACGCTCACAATGCCCAAAGTCTCTTCCTTCATAGTACTTAGTGCAGTAAACAATTAGACAGTTGCTTGTTTGAAACTGAAAGTGTTAGTCCTCTGACTCTTAGTAACCCAATAGACTGTAGCCCGCCAATCTCGTCTGTCCATGGAATTCTCCAGGCAAGAATACCAGAGTGGGTTGCCATTCCCTTCTCCAGGGGCTCTTCCCAACCCAGGGGCTGAACCCAGGTCTCCTGCATTGCAGGCAAGTTCCTTACCATCTGAGCCAGTAGGAAGCCTTGACTGTTACACTCACCATTGTATACCCAGTGCTGAGAACAAGGTCTGGCACATTGTGGATCTGGGACAGCCAATAAGTATTTGTTAGGGGAATGAATGGATAGGTCAGGGTACTCAGCACATAGTAGGTACACCGGAATGTCAGCATATTTTTTTTTTCACGCAGCTGTGTCAGGTCTCAGTTGTGGCACTTGGGGTCTTCGTTGAGGTCTGTAAGTTCTTTCCTTGTGGTGAATGGGCTCTCTATTGCGGCATGTGGGCTCCAGACTGCATGGGCTCAGTTGCTCCATGGCACGGGGTCTTAGTTCCCCAATCAGAGATTGAACCCATGTGCCCTGCTTTGGAAGGTAGATTCTCTCTCTGTTTCTTTTATGAACTAATTAATTAATGTTTGGCTGCATTGGGTCTTCGTTGCTGCGTGGGCTTTCTCTAGCTGTGGCGAGCAGGGGCTAAGCTTTGTTGCAGTGCACTGGCTTCTCATCATGATAGCTTCTCTTGTTGCGGAACTTGGGCTCTGAAGCACAGGCTCTAGTTCTGACGCATGGACTTAGTTCCTCTGTAACATGTGGGACCCTCCAAGACCAGGGATTGAACCAGTGTCCCCTGCATTGGCAGGTAGATTCTTTACCACTGGACCACTCAGGAAGTCCTGTTAGCAGATATTTAAAATTACCAATGCTATCAATGCCTCAGCAGGTCTGGGCAAAGTGGGGGCAAAGATAACTTTGAGTTAAAGGGGGAAGGCTCAGGCTGGAACTTGATGGCAGGTTGCGGCAAGTCAAGCCCAGAAGAGAGTAGCCAGACTGGAGCCAGGGTCCCTCTGGCCATCTCAGGGCTATTGACTGACAGGGGCTTATGAAGTGACCAAGGCTGGCCAGGGCAGAATATGAGGTGTGCCTTTATTCCTCCATGATAATAAGAAAAAAAAATTGCTGACGTTTTTGGCTCACTTACTTTGAGCCAGGCACAGTGGAAGCCTCCCACAGACCTTGTACTGTAGGTGCTATTATTATTTCCAGTTTACAGATGGGGGAGCTGAGGCCCAGAAAGGTTAAGTTACTTGCCCAAGATTACACTGAATTTGCACCCAAGCTCTCTAGCCTATATGCTTCCCTCTCACACCTGGCCCCCTCTCTCAGGTGTGTTCCACGTCAGGCCACTGGGATTACAGTGATTCACAGGCACACTCATTCATTCAATTCAGAAATGCCCCCTGAGCTTGCTGTGGGCTCATCGCTGGGCTTGGTCCTGGGATCAGAGAGATGACTCAGACCTGGACCTTACCTTCACATCTCTCCCGGTCTGAAAGGGAGAGGCTGATCTGCAGAAAGGTGATGGGCCCTGAGAGCCACAGAGTTCAGGCTGGGATCTGAGCAGCACCTCGTGAGGTCTCTGGGCTGGCACAGGAATTCAGCTCCTCCCTGGAACATTGCAGGAGTGTCCGGAACATAACCTTTCAACTGCTCACCAGGGAGGACCAGGCAGCAAGGAGAGGGCGGGCATTCCAGAAAGAGGACACTTCATAGGCAGAGTAAGGGAAAGCGGGGTGGTCTCCGTAGGGAGCGGTGTGAGGGAGGAAGGCAGGGCATGGTTAGAGAGGAAGCTGGGCAGGGGTGGCGGGGAGGGCAGTGGCGGCAGCACTGGGGTGTGGATGGTCCCTGTGAAGGCTTTTTGTGCAGTTTGGCATTGTAAGGTTTGGAGCAGGCGAGGGAGGTGATTAGAGGAAGTGAGGAGGGATAATTTTGGTTGAGAGGACTGGATTAAAGAGAACGAAGGGAAGGAGCCCTTGAGGAGGGCTGAGCCGGGAGAGAAGGAACCTGCTGTAGGACGCAGAATAAATGGGAGATTTGCAGGAACTGGATTGAATGCAGGGCATGCAGGAGAGGGGGCATCAAGGGTGGTGGAGAAGTGGGTGTCCCTGAGGTGGGAACTCAGGGGAGGGGTGGGCGGTGGGAGGGAGAGGCCTTCTGGTTTCTGCTCAGGGTTCAGCTCTGGAAGCCCTTCTGCCCTCCACGGAGGGCCCATCATACGAGCCCACTGTGGGTCGGGGTCCCTCCCTCTTGGTTCTCCCAGAGCTTTGGAGCCAGGCTCCTCTGGAAAGTGGCAGGCCACTGGCCTCAGCCGCACTGGGGCAGGACAGGGAGCTGCCTGGGACCCAGTTAGGGTGCCTGACAATGACCGTGTTCTTTGGGGTACTTTTATTATTTATTTATTTACTTTTAGGGCTTCCCAAGTGGCCCTAAGGGTAAAGAACCCTCCTGACAATGCAGGAGATGCAAGAGATGTGGGTTTGACCCCTGGGTCGGGAAGATCCCCTGGAGGAGGGCACGGTAACCCACTCCAGTATTCTTGCCTGGAGAATCCCCACGGACAGAGGAGACTGGCAGGCCACAGTCCACGGGGTCACAAAGAGTCAGACAGGACTGAAGTGACTTAGCATATACGCACGCGTTTATTCTTAACTGAAGGATAATTGCTTTACAGTATTGCATTGATTTCTACCAAACATCAGCATGAATCAGCCATAGTTTTGCGCACTTTACAGCTTCAATTTATCTTTGGAAAAGTTCACTTATTCACTTAGCACACAATTCAAAAGGCACAAAAGGCTACACAGTACAATGTCCTGTTTTATGGGATAATTACACAGATGCAGGCATGCGCACACTTTCTTGACAGAGAGCAAGAAACGTCTGTGGAACTGTCTTGCCCTCCCTTGGCTTTGGTGCCCATCATCTTTTGGAATGAAAGAACCTTGGCACTTCAGGCATCTCTTGATGATAGTGAATCCAAGTCCCCCTCTTCCTGGATGAAGGACAGCTTGCAACGTAAGATGACCAAGAAGACTGGGGCAGGCAGGGTCTTCCAAAGGTCCCTGCCCAGCTCTCAGCCAGCAAGAGGAGCACAGAGTCCTTCCCAGACTGACTTGACCAGGCACCCCTTTCTGCTGGGGCGTCTTCCAGGGCTGGGGTTCCTTGGAGCACACTATGAGAAAGGATGCCAAGGCAGCCATTTATTGTGTCAGCAAGTAGGACGAAGGCCCCTGCCCACCCATAGAGTCTCTGGATGGTCCTGGACAAGTCGCTCTCCCTCTCTAGGCCCCTGATTTTGAAGGACACTATTAGCTTGGACACTTCAAATAGGCAGGGCAGCGTAGTGGTTGAGGGAATGGATTCTGGAGTCTACCTGTGTTCAGAGCAGGGTCTTGACACTGACTGTGTGTGGCCTCAGGCAAGCCCCCTCCTCTCTCAGACTTGGTTCTTTAGCAGTCACTTTGTTGTTGTAGGAATAAAATTATGCATCCAGTCTGCCTGGGGCCAGGCCTGCTACACAGTGGGCCCTGAACTCTGGGGTCAAGTTCAGGCTCAGTCTCAGGCTGAAGCTCTAGACCAGGCCCAGCTACCCTGCCCTCCCTCTCATGCCACCCCCACTTCCCCCCGACCCCGGGGCACATCTGGCAAATGGGCAGAATTTGATAGGGGCCTGGGGGAGAACCTTGAGTGATGGTGGTGAGTGGGCCAGGGCTGGACCCATAGACCAGGCTCCACCAGATGAGGGAGGCCTGGGTTCCGGTGCCCCTTTCCTGCTGTCTCTTCCCGCAGGTCCCTCCAGACATGATGGGGTGGCCGTGGCTGTCCTGCCTCTTGCTTCCTGCCCTTGTGGTGTCTGGTAGGTACCTCCCCTCTCCCATCAGCACTAACCAGGGGGCCCTCAGCAGAACCCTCTAGAAGGGCGGGCTGCTGCTCCACCAGCAAAAACCTAGTTCCTAAGGCCCAGCTCTATGCTTGGCTGCCATGGGGAGGCCTGGGGAGGAATCCGGCCCCAGACTGGTGAGCTGGGCTTAAGGCTGGCCACTGGGACTGGGACAGGCTCCCATGGGGGTAGATGGGGTTCAGTCTCTCCAGAGGTGTCCCAATGTCCCCACACCCCATGTCCCTGCAGTGGCAGCCAATACGGCCCCAATGTTCGCGGCCAACATGTCGACAGTGAGCCTGCCTGAAGACCTGCCAGTCGGTGAGTACAAGTTCCTGTGCCCAGATCGTGCCAAGCCCTTATCCATAAGAGGGCCCAGGGGTCCCCTGTGGGCTTGCTCCCCATCTCTGCAGCTCCACAGCACCTCATGGGGCAAAGATGGCCCGAAGGGAGTTTGTTCCAGAAGTTTCTTCTTTTCAGCTTTTTGGTCAAAGACCCTCACACAGCATCAAATAATTAAGACCCACCCCAAGAGAACACCCCTCTTGTTTCCCATCTCTTTCAGGCTTTCTGATTTCCCCAGGGAGAAAGTATCCATTTGGTACCATTATTCTCCTTCTATCTCTCTCACTTGCTCATCTCCCTCCATCCCTTGCTTTTTTTTTTTTTTTTTTTTCCTTAGACCAAGAGCAGACTTGAGGCTCAGCGCCTTTCACGGACACATCTCATCAGAAGTCGACACTTTTGCTTTGCTTTTGTTGTCTTTGTAGAGTTATCTTCCATCTGTGGCGAGTGAGACAGGTTTTCCATGTACAGGAACAATCTAAAGTTCGCTTCTAAAATAAATGTATTTGCATAAAATAATAAGTCAATTAAAAGGAGGGTCATAAATAATGAGACATGGTTGGTAGTAGAGATCTTGGCAGTGCACAGGAGTGAATGACGTTCACAAAGCATTGTTTTGGATGAAGCCACAGGGACTGGATGCCAAATACCCAGCAGGCAGGATGGAGGTTGAAGAAGCTGAAAGAAAGGATAGATGGCTGCATTCACTGGGATATAGGGTCAGCTGTGCAGAAAGTGTTAGTCGCTCAGTCATGTATGACTCTTTGTGATCCACAGACTGCAGACCCCCAGGCTCCTCTGTCCATGGAATTCACCAGGCGAGAATACTGGAGTGGGTAGCCATTCCCTTCTCCAGGGGACCCTCCCAATACAGGCATGGGACCCAGGTCTCCTGCACTGCAGGCAGATTCTTTACTGTCTGAGCCACCAGGGAAGGCCTAGCTGCTCATAACAGACCCCAAATAATAGAAGTGTAAACAAGGCCAAGGTTTACTGTTCTCTTACATCGTCTCCGAGAGCAGTGAGTTCAGGGCTGCTGGAGGGTCTGTTCAGTCAAGCTGGTTCTTGCTCTCTGCTTTGGGTGTCAGGGACCCTCCTTCCATTTCTAGGTTCTGCCTCCCCTGTGGCGTGGACTTCATCCACAGGGTCCCAGATGGCTAGTGCCACACCCTATTCCTGTGAGAACTTGGGGGAGGAAAGGGCCAGGAAGGCTCACTTCTTTCTCCTAAGGACAAGCCTCCAGATTTCACACACGTTGTTTCTGCTCACATCTCATTGGCCAGAACTTAGCTTCATGCCCTAGCTGAAAGGCAACTGGAGAAATGAGGGCTTTTGTTATTTCAGTTACCCATGTGCCCAGCTCAAAATCTGGGGTTCTATTTGTCTAAGAGAAAAAGGGGTTTTGAATACTGGGGAACATTTTAGTCTTTGTTGCAGTGTCAGATATCTAAATCTACCAGATGACACAAGAGATGGCATCAAGAAAGCTGAAATCCAGAGTCTGCCTTGGGGTCCAGAAGCCCAGGTCTGGGTACACGAAGAAAGGGTAGGCGATGGGCTTTGCAGCCACAAGGGCTACATCCATTTGCATGTGGCTGTCAGGACAGCATAAGGGTTATATTAATAAAGATTTAGAGGCCAAGATGAGGGAGGTGATAGTCTCATTAAATCCTGAGATGGCACAATCCTCCCTGGAGGACTGGGCTGAGGTTAAACTATTCAATATAAATGAATGCAACAGAGAAGTAGTATATACGTGTTAATGATATTCTACATACGTTTTCATAGCTGTTTCAGTTCAGTTCAGTCACTCAGTCGTGTCCGACTCTTTGCGACCTCATCAATTGCAGCACGCCAGACCTCCCTGTTCATCACCAGCTCCCGGAGTTCACTCAGATTCATGTCCATTGAGTCAGTGATGCCATCCAGCCATCTCATCCTCTGTCATCCCCTTCTCCTCCTGCCCCCAATCCCTCCCAGCATCAGAGTCTTTTCCAATGAGTCAACTCTTCGCATGAGGTGGCCAAAGTACTGGAGTTTCAGCTTTAGCATCATTCCTTCCAAAGAAATCCCAGGGCTGATCTCCTTCAGAATGGACTGGTTGGATCTCCTTGCATGGATAAACACACACACACAGACACAGACACAGACACACACACCCTTCCAAACAAATGTCAGAAATACATGTAATCCAAATGCCCTCATGATCTCCATTCTCTTGGGTAACCCTTTAAAATCAAGTAGGATCTCAGCCAGACCACATGAGGGTCTTTTTTTAAATATATAATTTACTTATTTATGTGTTTTGGTTGTGCTGGGTCTTTGTAGCTGCATGCAGGCTTTCTCTAGTTGTGGCAAGAGGGGGCTAGTCTTCATTGTGGTGTTCGGGCTTCTCTCTGTGGAGCTTCTCTTGTTGCAGAGCACAGGCTCTGGGCACACAGGCTGCAGTAGTTACAGCAGGCTGGCTCAATAGTTGTGGCTTACAAGCTTAGTTGCTCCGTGGAGTGTGGACTCTTCCCGGACCAAGGATCACACCCGTGTCCCCTGTTGGCAGGCAGATTCTTATCCACTGTACCACCAGGGAAGTCCAAGGGTCTTTTCTTCTGTAACCCCGGGGCCCCCTCTCTGGGCTTTCTTAAACCAAAGGGCAATTTTTTCTTTTCTGAGATGAATTCCATGGCTCTCTAGGGATGAGAAAGCATTTTCAGTCAGGTTTAAAAAACATGTTATTTAGACCTTTTATTTTGAAGTACAGTATATGTAAGTGTACAGGGGAGTACACTGAACTACCACCTGTAACTCACTGCTGGCTCAGACGGTAAAGAATCTGCCCGCAATGCGGGAGACCTAGGTTCGACCCCTGTGTTGGGAAGATTCCCTGGAGGAAGGCATGGCAACCCACCCCAGTATTCTTGCCTGGAGAATCCCCATGGACAGAGGAACCTGACGGGCTACTGTCCATGGGGTTGCAAAGAGTTGGACACGACTGAGCCACTTTCACTTCAACCGCCAGGAACACCTACACCTCAACCCCCTCTCTCTCCTTCTAGTCACTCTCCATCCCGCATAAGACCTGTTTTCCTGACACTAACACTGTTTTATAGTTTAGTTCTGTCAAGCAGACTCTTTTTTTTCCAGACTTTAAAAAATACATTGTATTTTAAATATCAAATTCGAGTTTAGTGACAGAGACCTAATATATGTCTTTTATTTCATAGCTCTTATTATTTGTTACATTTGACTTTTTTCAGGTGGACTTTTAGAAAAGCATTTTCTCCCTGATCCATCTTTCTGTGACCAGGGACACGTGTACAGAGAAAAATTTATACACACCCACTCACCTCCCATATTTCCTTGAGTGTAAGAGCCATATCAGTTTACACCTTGGCATTTCTGAGTCAGGATGTATCTTATATTTGAGATAGTCACTTAACACAGAATGACTCCCCACCCTCATCCCAGCATGCATTAACTTGACCGGGTGTCTCACAGCAGAGGAAACGCATCGTAGACACCAACATTTTCCTAGCCCGATGGTCCTCCTGGAGGAGGGGGGCTGGGTGGGGAGAGACCGAGCTTTCCAAGGAGTTTCTGGAAGAGGCAAGACTGGTCAAAGAAGAGCAGGCTCCAGGTGTGTTGCCCAGACTGTCCCTGAAGGGCCATCGTGGGCAAGAGGGAGCAAGCTGGTTCTCTGGGACACTCAGGCTTCAGGCTGACCCCACCATCACGTCACCATTCTAGCTTTTTTGCCTTTGTGGGCCTCTTCCGTAATTAAAAAGAACAAGATATAATTGACATACAATATGATATTAGCTTCAGGTGTACAACATACTGATATATTTGTATATATTTCAAAATAATTACCCCAATAAGTCTAGCTAATATCTGTTACCACACATAGTTACAGAATATTTTTCCCTTCCTGTGAGAACTTTTAAGACCTACTCTCTCGGCAACTTTCTAATACCAAATACAGTATTATTAATTATAGTCACCGTGCTGTACATTGTATCCCCAGGATTTATTTATTTTATAACTGAAAATTTGTGCCTTTTGACCCTCTTCACCCATTGTTCAGTCTCCTCACCGCACGACTGGGAACCACCAATCTGCTCTCTGAATTAGTGAACTTGGATTTCTGTTTTCAAATCCCAAGTGTGCGTGAGATCATCATACAATATTTGTCTTTCTCTGACTTTTTTCTCTCAGCTGAATGCCCTCTTTAGGTCCACCCATGTTGCAAATGGCAAGATTTCATTCTTTTTTTATGGCTGAAAATATTCCATTTTGTACAAAATGTACAAAATATTCACATGCACACATATATACCACATCTTCTTTATCCATTCATCCATTGATAGACATCCATTGATGTCTTGGCCCTCCTAATTTTAAAAGAAGTTAAATGTACCTGCGGGCTTCGTGGGCAGCTTGGACAGGCCAGCCTTGAGCTAGGTGGCCATGGACCCTGGGCATTCCCTGTCCCGTCTGCAGGTGCTGAGGCCTTCTGGTTGGTAGCTCGGGACCAAGACAACGACGAGCTGGAATATGGAATTAGTGGCTCCAATGCCTACTTCTTTAGCGTCACCTCCAATACTGGGGAAGTGAAGCTGGCCAGCGTTCTGGACTATGAGGTAAAGGAAAACAGCTTGAGCAGGCCTTGTGAGGGGCAGGGTGGTGGGCAGGGCCCTGGTGGATACCCAAACAGGGCTCACCTTTGTGCCTGTCTCTCTGCCCACTGCAGACACTCTACTGGTTCTCCATCACCATCTCCGTGAGCGACAGTTACAACAACCGAGTGAGTCAGCAGGGGGAGGGAAGGGTGATGGTTCCAGGATCAGAGGACAGGGGCCTGGGGGTCCACGGCTAGTGGTGTCCCGACCCCAGACAAGCAGAGCGAACCTCAGTTAACAAAAAACAAATTGAATGTTTATTTTGATCAAAATTATACTTGTCCATTTTTCATCATACAGTATTACCAAGATTTTAGTATTTACTATTAATTTGTTTTAATTATATGCATATGTGTATATATATTTATGATGCATCTATTTTGCATATCGACTGTTTGTAGATATACTGTTTGTATATTTGTATATCTACTGTTTTCATGAATTGCATTAGTAATTCATATTAATATGTGTATTAATAAGAAAACAGATGCCAAATAACTCCCTACCTTCTCTCCACTGAGATCATCATCATCAACTCCTTTGACTAATGGGCTGGTCTCAGTGTTCATGTTTCTTAATAACATGCTTATACAGCTACATCTGTGTCTGTGAAAGTTGAGGGTTTTCTCTTTATGACCTATTCCTTAAAACCTATGCATTAAAAGATGACTTGGATATTCATAAATACTTTCTCTCTGTAAGAGAGATACTTTCTCTCTGTGATACTTCCCAACCCACTCCCAACTAAAGTATCCACCATCACTGTGTTTTTTATCCCTTGCTAAGCACTGGCATACATATATGCATCCATGGCAGAAAGATTGTGGTTTTCGGTGTATTTTCTTAAACCCGAATGGAATCCTACTGCCTTTATGGTCTTGCACTGACTTGTCCACTCAACAATCGGCTTTGGAGCCTTTCTGAATCTGCACACAAGCCTCCCATTTCCTGTATGTCTATGGCCCAGTGTGGGGACCTACTATGGTGCTTAGATGGTCTCCTCAGCACTTAGGTTGTTCACAGCTTTATTTTGTGGCTAACAAAGCTAAAAGGAAGATTCTTGTAATAAGTCTGCTATGTTTTAGATTTCTTAAATGACCTAAGGCACTCTCCAGTGGTTCAGCAAACATGTGGAAAGAGAGAGAGAGAAACTAAATAAGGGGTAAATCTGCATGAAGAGTATCAGGAGTTCTTTGTTCTGTACTTGCAACTTTTCTGGCATTTGAAATGGTATCAAATAAAGAGTCAACCCAGACACTGCCTGACTGTTCTCCTGAGACGCTATGTCAACTTGCATTCCTGTCCAGGCACTCCTGAATTTGTTTTCTCAAACTCCCACGTTTTCTGGCTCACCTGGGCTTGCTTCTCACTTGCAGGTGCAGAGGGAAATGCAGGTGATTGTAGAGGACAGAAATGACAATGCTCCTGTTTTCCAGAGCATAAGCTTCTCCACCAACGTCAGTGAGGTAACATCTACCTTACCAGGGTGGGTGTATAGAATGCAGACATCCCACAAATCTGCTCAGAGTGGAAAGGACCGGAGACAGTCAGCAGGTCATCCAGGATTGGGAAGAGTGCCTCCTAGAAAGGGCAGCTGCAGGAACCAAATTCAGGGGGTTGCGTGTAACCCCATGTACAATAGTTACAAGCAACATTTTTCAATCCATCACACTGGATTGGAGTCCTTTAAGTTATGATCATCCCAGGTGGAGAGGAAGAAATTGATTTTCTCATGTGTCTGGACATGTGAATGGTCTATCTGGCTTCAAACATGGCTGGATCTAGGCACTCAAGCCAGTCATCAAGAAGAGACTTCTCTCCACCTTGCACCTCTATGACTCTTGTTGCCTTCATCCTGGGCTTGGGGGAGAAGTTCTCTCTCGTGATGATGAAAGTGCCCCCAGCAGCTCCAGGCTCACATCCCACTGGCTTTGAATTGCAACACAGACTGTCTCTTTCCCAGTGGTCCCAACCCACACCCCAGGGCTGACTCTCATTGACCCGTTTTGGGTCACGTGCACATGCCAGCATTGTTTGCTGGGCTTCCCAGGTGGCTCTAGTGGTAAAGAATCCACCTGCAATGCAGGAGATATAAGAGACCCAGGGTTGATCCCTGGGTCGGGAAGATCCCCTGGAGAAGGAAATGGTAACCCACTCTAGTACTCTGGCCTGGAAAATCCTGTGGACAGAGGAGCCTGATGGGCTACAGTCCATGGGGTCACAAGGAGTCAGACACGACTGAAGCGACCTGGCATGCATGCATGCCCATCAGTTGAGGGGTGTGGAATGCTCCAGTTGTCAAAGTCGGCATCATGGGCCTTCCCCTTTAGCAAGGGTGACAGCCTGACTTGAACTGCATGGGCAGGGAGGAGGTTCTCCAGTGGTCCACAAGCAGGAAACACACCACTCTTGAGTCTTCGTTACTACACGGATTCAAAGACCTGAGAGGTGTGCCCTACCCCCCAGGCCAGACAAGAGGCTGGTGAGGTCCAGACAGACCTTCAACACGCTCTGATCCTCTGATTGAATGCCTACTATGTGTCTGGCACTGTCCTTGGTGCTGAAGATATCTGGAGTTGATAGACTTGGTTGCCACTCTCAGTAGCTCACATTGTAGTGAAGATCACAGACACTAATGAACAAAACATTAAACAGCTAGGATTATTTCAGAGGGTATTGTGCTCAGTGAAGAGCATAATGGGCTGCTTACAGGTTGAGCCAGTCAGGAAAGTCTTCTCTGGGTGGGTGACATCTGAGCAGAACTAAATGTCAAGGAGCCTGCCTGGGCTGCTTCAGGAAAAGGATTTTCCAGGTAGGGAATAGCAACTGCTCTGAGGTGTGAATCAGCCTGGAGAGTTGTAGGCATAGCAAGAAAGCAGCTGTGGAAGGAGGGTGGAGTGTGAGGAACAGGTGAGGTCAGAGAGGTGGGCCCGACCCTAGAGGTCCATGGAGGCAGTCTGGACTATATTCTGAGTGGAATGGGGAAACCACTGGTGGATTTTGAGCATGAGAGTGATGTGGTCTGGTTCAGGATTTTCAGAGATCTCTCTGGCTCCCTTGTGGAATTAGTGAGTGTGTGGACAGGTCCTGGGGCAAAGGCATCCAAAAGAAACTTTCAGCTCTGAAGAGTACTGTCTGCAACCTGGGCTGGAGGCTACAGAGAACCCACAGGGAAGTTTAAGCAGGGGAGTGGCAAAACCTGAGTTCTGGAATGATCATTTATACTGGCCCTGAGGGGCTCAGCAAATCAGAAGTTAGTTCATGTGGTGAGGGGTTTGCATCGGAGAGAGGAGAAGGGGGAACTCTGCTTCCTGCCGATGTCCAGATGCCCCCAGAGGCCCAGCCCAAGGGAAGAAAAGGGGGCCACCTGTGGAACACTGGGCTTCAGGTTCTGGAAGGTCTGTCACTGTCCCCGTGGTAGGGCTGTGGGCCCTGGAACTCCAGGTTGGAGCACGTGCTTGGGCAAGGAGAAAATGGATTGGAACTCAGAGCTGATAAAACCTTCTGTTATAGACGGGCTTCCCCGGTGGCTCAGAGGTTAAAGCGTCTGCCCGCAGTGCGGGAGACCTGGGTTCAATCCCTGGGTCGGGAAGATCCCCTGGAGAAGGAAATGGCAACCCACTCCAGTATTCTTGCCTGGAGAATCCCATGGACGGAGGAGCCTGGTGGCCTCAGTCCACGGGGTTGCAAAGAGTTGGACACGACGGAGAGACTTCACTTTCACCTTCTTTTGTTACAGACCCTGCCGGTGGGCTCCGTGGTGTTATCTGTGCTGGCCACGGACAAAGACACAGGCTCGTCCGGCGCCGTGGTATACTCCATAGAAAAGGTGAGTGTGTATGGTCCACGTGGGAGTGTGGGCGCTGCCGCTCCTCGTGGCCACCAGGGGGCAGCATCTCCCACACAACCTGCAGGGATCTTGCAAACCAGGAGCTCTGCCGTGGCCCAGCCCTGGTCCCCACACCATCCTTTGGCCCCCTCTGGCCCCATCTGGTCAGTCGCCTAAGAAGGGTACCTGCTGAAGACCGAACCCTTCTCCCCACCCTCTCACCCGGAGTGCTGAGGCAGTATCTCGCCCATTTCCCAGAGGCAGAAACTGAGTATCAGAGAGGTTATGTGACCTGGTGAGGTCAAGAGCAGAGCCAGGATTCGAGCCCAGGCCTCTGAGAGCAGGTCCTGGGGGCAGAGCCATCCTGGGGCAGCCTGGCCTGACTGTGCTATGCCTCAGGTCATTCCTGCCACGGAGGGCAGTGAGTACCTCTTCAGCATCCTACCCAATGGTTCCATCATCCTCAATGGCAGCCTCAACTACAACAGCAAGAGTTCCTTCTACCAGCTGGAGCTGAAGGCCTGTGTGAGTGGGGGCGCTGGAGGGGGCTGGGGGCACGGGGACCCGAGACCCAGATTCATGGAGCCCGTCTCCCTGCAGGACTCAGGCGGCCTGTACAAAAATCACACCGTCTTCCAGTGCTCCTCATCTGTCTTCGTGTCCATCTCTGTCATTGACAAGCCAGACCTGGACCCCCAGTTTGTTAGGGAGTTTTACTCAGCCTCCGTGGCTGAGGATACACCCCAGGTATGCTGGGCACCTGGGGGAGGGCCTAGGGGAGCTGAGAGGTAGGGAAAGGGTCTGGCTACCAACTGTGCCTCCCTGCAGGGAACCTCGGTGCTGAAGGTGGAGGCCATGGATGGTGACAGAGGCATCAATGACCCTGTGACCTACAGCATCTCCAGTGAGAACGGGGTGTCCCCAGGCTGGCGCTGGGCAAGGGAAGGGGTGGGGGCTCCGTCAGAGCCACTGGAAGGAGCTACTCCTGCTGCCTCTTCCCAGATTCCACAAGGCCTGGCTGGTTTGATATTGGCAAGCAAGATGGGGTGATCACAGTCAACAGTCCCCTGGACAGAGAGCAACTGCTGGAGGAGGATGAGGAAGTACAAGTGCAGGTCACGGTGAGTGAGGGGGCCACTGCCTTCTTTGCACCCCCACCCTCTGCACCCTCACTCTCTGCACCCCCACTTTGATCTTTGATCTCAGCTCTTTTGGGATGCTGGTTCTCTGACCTCTGCCTTCCGGCTTCAACTCTGCTCTCAGGCCACCGAGATGCACCCCAACATCCACGGGCAGGAGGCCAAGGCGAGCATATGGGTCACACTGAGAGTGACAGATGTCAATGACCACGTACCTGAGTTTTACAACTGCAGCCTCCAAGACTGCGCCTTCACTCCCGACGAGACTCAAGTCAACTTCACTGGCTACGTGGATGAGCACGCCTCCACACGCATCCCCATTGAGGACCTCGCCATGGTGGTCTATGACCCAGACAAGGCAGGCGCACCCAGATCATAGGCAGGGTGGGCGGAAGTGATGATGGGGGGTCCCTGGGGAGGGGGGGTGGCGAGTGGCCAGCAGAGCACCGACTGTGGTACACAGTGTCGCAGTGAGCGACAGCGGTGCCGAACACAGGTGGTGGTGACGATCAGAGCTTGGGTGACATTGGAACTGCTGAGTGATGCTGAGCTGGTGGGAGGTCTTGTGTTCAGGGCGGAGCTCAGTGGTGGGGAGTAGAAAGGCAGGATGGCTGGGTAATGTTGAGTGGAATGTCACTTCGGTGGTGTTGTGTAGAGGGTCGTGATGGGTAGATGGTGAAGCTGAGGGGAGCTGGCATTGGATATTGGGGATGTGGGAGGTGTTGAGCACAGACGCTTCTAAATGGGTGTCAGATTGGAAGGTATTCTTGAGAGAGGTTGGTACTGAGTGGTGGATGATTTGGGTAGTACTGAACGCTGAATAACAACAGTGGTAGTGACAATGAGTTGATACAAAATGTTGAGCGGAGGATGATTTGGGGTGGTGGTGGTGGTTGGGTGGTGTGTGGAGTTTATGGTCGGCATTAAGTGGAGAGGCTATAGAGTAGAAGGGGCGTGTGTGTGATGGGCCGATGTTGGGCACTGATGGTGTTTGGGGTTGGAGTGCATGGTGGAGGGTGGCTGGTATGGAAGACTCAAAGGGAGTGAGCGGTGTGTGTCCAGGCTCTGCAGCCCAGGCTGGGGCCCACAGTGCCTCCGGGAAGTCTTCTGATGAGCCCACGTCTACAGGAATGACCAGTCCACCCTCTCTGTGGCCAGGGATTGGGAGAAAGACGCAGGTGGGTACACTGCAGGACTGGGGTCCCTACTTACAGCCCACCTCTACAGGGCAACAACGGCACCTTCCTGCTGACCTTGGGGGGCCCAGATGCCGAAGCCTTCAGCGTCTCCCCGTGGCGGGCGGTGGGCTCAGTGGATGTGCAGGTGCTGGTGAGGGAGCCGTCGCTGGTGGACTACGAGAGGCAGTCCGCGATGCTCGTGAAGGTGAGCGGCGCTTGGCGGCCCAGGGGGAGCCAGCCAGGGGCGCCCCCGTGCCCACGCCGCTGCCTCTGCCTCTGTGCTTAGGTCACAGCCACCGACTCTGTCAGCGGGAACGCCTCTGTCGCCTCGGTGACCATCCACCTTCGAGACACCAATGACCACAGGCCCACGTTCCCCCTCAGCACGTACAACCTCAGCGTCTCTGAGCACAGTGCTGTCGGCTATGTGGTCACCGACAGCATCCATGTGGGTGACAGGGGACAGGGCTGGACTGGGCTGGGAGAGACGTGGAGATGGGCAGGCCTGGGGCTGTCCCTGCCAGAGTCTCTGCGTCATCTGGGGTCTTTGGATCCCAGCAAGTGTGCATGTACATGTGAGTGTGCGAGGGTGAGCGTGTCAGTCTGAGTGCGTCAGGGGCTTCTCCCTTCGGCTCAGGAAGCAAGCCTGCCCTGTCCTCATCAATTGCACGGTCGGCAGTGAGGGCATGGCTTCCGCTCAGTATCCCATTACCTGTCTCTCTGCCTCACAGGCCTCCGATCCCGACACAGGAGAGGGGGGCCGCGTCACCTACAGCCTGCTTCCAGGGAACGGGTAACGTCTCTGATGGGAGCGGGGCAGGTGGTAAGGAGGACCCATGTCCACCTCTATACCTCACAGTGGGGCTAGAGGAGCCAGATAAAATATAGGGTACCCAGTTACATTTCAATTTCAGATAAATAAATTATTCATTTTTTTGGTTGTATAAGTAGGTTGCAAATATTCCACGGGACGTCCTAAAATACGTTTCATTGTTTATCTGAAATTCCAATTGAAGTGGGCATCCCGTATCTTTTTTTGCTCCATCTGGCCGCAGGGCAGACATCTTTGCAGTGGACCCAGACTCGGGGAAGGTGACGGTGAGAAACAGCGAGCTGCTGGACCGGGAGAAGCAGGCCGTGTACTACCTCACGCTGCAGGCCACGGACGGCGGGAACCTGTCGTCCTCGACCATGCTACAGATCCACGTGCTAGACATCAATGATAACAGTCCTGTGGTCAGCGGCTCCTACAACATCTTTGTCCAGGAGGAGGAGGGAAATGTCTCCGTGACCATCCAGGTACGCGCTGGCCTGAAACTAGTAGGGGGTGGAGGGAACAGGCCCAGGGCACCAAGCCTGGCTCTGTTGTCATGCTGGCCCTGTGCTGGAATCTGGGCTCTGCTGTATGGCCCTGAGAAAGTCACTCAGTCTCTCTGGGCCTCCATTTCTTCTTTGGAAAATAAGGTCAATCATAGAACTTATTCCCAGGGTCATAAAGGATATAAAGTGCCGGCTAGCACAGAGCGAGCCCTCAAAAACCACACTGCTCTTTAAAATGCAGGTCCCGGCCTCACTCCATAAAGGATTTGAGAGGCTTAGATTTAAAAGTATCATAAAAGAAATGAAGAAAAAGAGAAAATAAACACAAATCCTGTCCAACTCTATGTGACCCCATGGACTGTAGCCTGCCAGGCTCCTCTATCCATGGAATTCTCCAGGAAAGAATACTGGAGTGGGTTGCCATTCCCTTCTCCATGGGATCTTCCTGACCCAGGGATTGAACCCAGGTCTCCTACATCACAGGGAGATTCTTTACCATCTGAGCCACCAGGCAGTGTAAGCACAAAGGTAGGGTTAAACCCGAAGCCATACAATTGCTAGGAGAGGGCTGAAAACTCAGTTCTGAGCTTCATAATGGCCAGAGCAAAAATGGGAATGAGACCAGTGGCCAGGTTCTCAGAGATGAGGAGATAAGAGCCAACTGTTGGCTCCAGAGGAAGGCTGGGGAGAAGCCCCTGCACTGAATCATCTGTAAGGAGGTCTTGTGAGGAGCAGGAAACAAAATCTTCAGAATGACAACCACGTGGCCACGGGCCCTCCCGTCTTTCTGGGGCTTGTGGTTTCCTGATCTCTTGATAACCTTATGAAGTAGCTGCTCCAATGGTCCCCATTTCACAGAAGGAGAAAACAGGCTTAAAGAGGTTAAATGACTTTTCTGTGGTTGTACAGCCAGCCAGTGGCAGTCCTGAAACCTGGGTCTTTCTCCATGCACCTCAATGCTTCTCACGCTGGCCTGAGAGCTCTTTGGGGCCAGAGCATCTCGGATATACTGGTGGAACCACAGTGCCCGGTTTCAGCCCTGAGAAGTGCTTGGTGAATCAACCGGCCTGAGTTCAGAGGGCTGAGGGATGAACAACCAGAGTTTTTCATTTCATAAACGAGATCCTGACAGATCTGAAACAAAAAGAGCTGAAGGTGGCAGTGTGCAGGGAGGAGATGAAAGAATTGGGTCCAAGTCAGACTAGCCCAGCTCTGGATTCAAAGCCACATTTGCTCAGCACCTACATGCCCTTTGCTGAGCCTTGGGTCCTCCGAGATGAATTCACCACAATTCCTGCTTCCAGGGAGGGTGGCAGCCCATCCTGCAAGGGTGTCACTTGTGCTGTATGCAAGGCGGCACAGGGGTGGGGGAAGCCCAGCGAGGGACCAACCTGACCTGGAGTCAAGCAGACACGGTGTAGAAGGCATCCGTGTGTGTGCACAAAGCCCTGATGGCAGGGGAGAGCCTCTTGGGCTCTCTGTGCCCAGTCACCCTAAAGGCACACCAAGCCTGTGCTCAGGAGCCTGGCAGGACAGGAATACACATACACACAGATTGGGTGAAGAATTTCAGCTACTTAAAAAAAAAAAAATAAAGCACTGAAGTAGTCATGATGAATCAGAATCTTGTTGGACTTCACACTTACTTTTTTTGGCTGCACCGTGGCCTGTGGGATCTCAGTCCCTCCCCCCAACCCCCCCAGCCAGGGACTGAATCTGGGCTCCAGGAGGCAAAGTCCAGAATCATAACCACCAGGCCACCACAGAATTCCCTTACACTTATTTCTGTTGGTTTATTTTTACTTTTGACTGTCTGTAGTATATTGCCCCCATACCTCCCACCTCACTAGAATATCAGCTCCATATGGGAACTGTCTTGATCACAGCTCTAGTCCCAGTACCTAGAACAGGGCTGGGCATGTGGTAGGTAAACATGTGTGGGATGAAGGAATGACCTCAGTGTTTAAGACCTCGGAAGCTCTTGCAAGCTCTTGTTGGTCCTGTCCTCTTAGCTGGGAGACAGGGGCTGGGAATTGGGGAGCATCCCTCTGATTTTAGGAGGTGGAGGCCCATGGGTGGGCAAGCACCTGATGGCAGGCATCCCAACCCTGCTTACCTGCCCAGGCTCACGACAATGACCAGCCAGACACCAACAACAGCCTGCTGCACTTCAGCCTCCTGCCCAGCCGCTACAGCCACAACTTCTCAGTGGACCCCGACAAAGGCATCCTCAGAAACCTGGGGCCCTTGGACCGAGAGGCCATCGACCCCGGTCTGGGGGGCCGCATTGTGCTGAGCGTGAACGTGTCTGACTCTGGCGAACCTGCCCTCTGGACCACTGTCAGCGTCACCATCACCGTGGAGGTAAGGCCTAGCTCAGCCGGGGACGGGGTTTGGGATGAACCCCGTATTGGGAGGCTCCCGAGAAGGTGTCCTGTTCTCCCTCCTGCCCACTCAAATCACATTTCTGCCCTTGCAATATGGTGTGCGTGATTCATGGGGTCACAAAGAGTCAGACACAACTGAGCGACTGAACTGAACTGAACTGAACTGAACTGAATTGAATATGGTGGGTAAAAGAGTTCTGGAGCCGAGCTGATGGGTTAGAGTCCTGGCTCATTGGTTGTGTAAACTTAGGCAATCAGTCAGCCTCCTTGTGTCCTCAAGTTCCTCATCTGTAAAATGGGGATGAAAATAATATGAGTTAATAAATGGAAAGTGTTGCAAAGAATGCCCGGCCTGGAGAAAACACTGAGTGCACACCTGGCCTTGCAAAGGAGAGGGGGTTAGCTCCATCAGGTTGATCAAAAAACTAAGGTGCACAGAGGTTCAGTAGCTTGCCTGGGTCACAGAATGGGGCTTTGAATCCAGTCTGTCTGGTTCTAAGGCTGCTGTCCCCTCACAAGCACCTCATGTCCATGATGGGTTTTGCAGTGCACAGCCTGTGCCCCTGTACACAGCAGCCCTGTTTCCCACTGGGTTGGGATGTGACACTTACTACAAGGATCAGAATGAGACCTCAGGGAAAACAGAGAAATGGAAGCCAGGTGAGGACTTACCAGCTTTTGGGGGTAGGGGAGAATAGGCCACATAGAGGGAAAAAAAGCAAAACTCTTTCTTGAGCCATCAAGGTTCTTTCACACCCATGAGCCCTGTGAGTAGGGATGACCCCAATCTGCAGATGAAGACACTTAGGCCCAGAGAGGTCAGAGTCACACCACGAGGAAGAAGGGGAGCCGGGTTGAACTTGGAGCTGTGCTCTTATCTCCTCCTGTGAGGACGACCTTGAGAAGGCAGCTGGCCATGGGCATGGGGCAGTGATGCCATCTCTGGGAAATCTCCATCAGAAATTCCATCTGGTTAAGAAGGAGAGGGCTCTGGTTTTCAAAGATGTCCGTCCTACTGTTATTTAGAAAAAGCTGAAAGCAAAAGTCCATGGGCCGCCCTGGGGAAGGACCCGGAGAGGCAAGAGCACTCAGCATACCAGCGTTAGGGGAGGAGGTGCAGGCGGAGTTGGCCTGATGCTGTGACACGGAGGCAGCACTCTGCGTGGTAGAGGCCACTGGGAAGGGAAGGCGAGAACAGAATGCAGTGGGCATCCAAGGGCAGGACCAGGTCCAGCCCTGGCATATGCCCCCAGCGCTCCCCACCTGAGCTCAGAGCAAGTGTGGTGGGGCCAACCAAGGGTAGGAGGGAGAGGAGGGACAGGAGGAAGGAGGGGACCAGGAAAACTTGGGCATTTGTGGGATCACGGTGGTATTGGGACCAACACAGTAAATCCGAGAGATGGGGAGTGAAGGTGGGCCAGGTAGGGACACAGGTGGGGATGCAGAACCATCTTTCTGGAGAGCAGGGTCTGAGACAGCTGTGAGTGGTGGACAGGGAAACAAAGTGTGCACCAACTTCAGAGGGCCCGCCACGGACCTCGGAGCCCCGCGGGGGCGGGGTCTGGGCTAGCTCTGTCCTCTTGAAGTCTGTTTCATCATCTCTGAAGTGGGCAGCGCTGTCTGAAGAGAAGGACAGAGAGAATGGACCGCAGGTCAGGGGAAATATTGGCTTCTCAGGCTGTGTCTGGGGAGGCCCAACCTGGGGGCCTGAGTTCCCTGGGCTCAGAACTGCCTCTGTCTGCAGGACGTCAATGATAATCTGCCCATCTTCAACCAGTCCAGATATTCCTTCTCGGTGAGGGAGAGAGACCCAGGTAAGTCCTCCCTGGGGCTCCCTGGGTAGGTCAAGGGCAGGCCTGAGGCCCCCAAGGCAGGTGAGGACAGAGGATGCCCCTGGTGGCTGCTGGGCCGGGCGTCCCTCTGAACTCTGCCCCTCATCGACAGGAGTGCAGGTGGGCGTGGTGGAGGCCTGGGATGCAGACCAGACGGAAGCCAACAACCGCATCAGCTTCAGCCTGTCAGGGAGCGGCGCCAACAACTTCATGGTCCGAGGCTCGGTGCTGGGGTCTGGGCAGGCAGCAGGCCGCCTCTCGTTGCCCTCGGATGTGAGCCTGGACTACGAGACACAGGCCTCCTTCAGTCTGATCGTGAGCGCGGAGAACGCAGACGCCCAGGGGCGTGAGACTACGGCAGAAGTCCTTGTGGCTGTGGAGGACGTGAATGACATGCCACCCACCCTGGACTCAGCCTCGCTCCAGGGCATCCGGGTGGCCGAGAATGGCTCGCAGCACGGCATACTGGGCAATGTGGTGGCCCAGGACAGGGATACCATGTCCCAGGTGGAGGTACAGCTTGTGAATGTCATCTGCACCAAGGCTGGAGTTGACGTGGGCAGCCTGTGCCACGGCTGGTTCTCTGTGCTGCCCAACGGCTCGGTGTTCATCAACCAGAGCGAGGCCATCGACTATGAGGCCTGTGACTTGGTCACGCTGGTCGTGCGGGCCTATGACCTCACAACAGACCCCCGCTTCCAGGCCTACAGTGACAATGGTGAGGCAGCCTGGCCTGCAGGGCTCAGCAGGCTGCAACACAGGGGCTGTGGGGAAGAACTGGAATTTGTAAGGTCTGGGGGGTTCAATCGTGGCTCCAGCCCCGATGAGCTGTGCCCCTGGGAAAGTCACGACACTGCCCTGAGCTTGAGTTGCCCCATCGGTCAAGTAGAGTTGGATAGTAGGTTGCCTGTGAAGAGTACATGAGGATATGTATGGAAGGCATTGAGTGCAGCGCTTGGCATGCTGCTGCTCAGTTGCCCAGTCGTGTCTGACTCTTTGCGACCCCATGGACTGCAGCATGCCAGGCCTCCCTCTCTCTAACCATCTCCCCAAATTTGCCCAAGTTCATGTCCATTGCGTTGGTGATGCCATCCAGCCATCTCATCCTCTGACTCCCTCTTCTCCTCCTGCCTTCAATCTTTCCCAGCATCAGGGTCTTTTCTAATGAGTTGGCTGTTCGCATCAGATGAACAAAATACTGGAGCTTCATCTTCAGCATTAGTCCTTCCAACGAGTATTCAGGGTTGATTTCCTTTAAGATCAATTGGTTTGATCTCCTTGTTGTCCAAGGGACTTTAGCACTTAATGCTGTGATGCTGAGAGGCAGTGTAAAGAGACGCTTCAGAGCCAGGTGTGTGCTCAGATCCCACCTCTGACACAGAAGGCGGTGGCGCCCCACTCCAGTACTCTTGCCTGGAGAATCCCATGGATGGAGGAGCCTGGTGGGCTGCAGTCCATGGGGTCGCAGAGTGTCGGATGCGACTGAGCGACTTCACTTTCACTTTCATGCATTGGAGAAGGAAATGGCAACCCACTCCAGTGTTCTTGCCTGGGGAATCCCAGGGATGGGGGAGCCTGGTGGGCTGCCGTCTATGGGGTCGCACAGAGTCGGACACGACTGAAGCGACTTAGCAGCAGCAGCAGCAGCAGCAGCAGCAGCAATAACAGTCACATCAACAGCCAGCATATATTGAATCCTTACTACAACCCAGCCTATGCTAGGCACCTTGCAAGCATTTCACCATTTTACTGCCACACAATCCATGTGACAATTTTATAGATGAGGAAACTGAGGTACAGAGTGTGCAGTTCAGTAATCTACCTTACACAGCTAAGCAGGGTCAGAATAATGTTGTGGCCAGGTGGCACATACCTGGGCTGAGCCCAGTGGCCTCACTGTGTGACTTTGGACAAGTTGCTTATCCTCTCTGAGGTCTGGGGAGGATGCTCCCTCCTACACAGGCCAGAGGAGGCTGAGTTAGTAGGGGAGTGGCCTGAGCATGGGTGATAAATGGGAGGGAGGCTGCTGGGAACAAGCCTGAAGACCAGGCTTTGTGGGTCAAGCCTTACTTAGAGACCAAAGCCAGCCAATCTTTTCCCTCTAGGAAGCCTCCCCATCACCATCGAGGATGTGAATGACAACGCGCCTTACTTTCTGCCTGAGGATAAGACTTTTGGTAAGCTGCAAGCCCCTTCCTCCGCTGTACTCTGCCAGAACTACCTTTGGGCAACTCCCACAGATGCTGCTCAGACCCCCAGGTGTGCCCCTGGAAAGGGAGAAAGGCCTCCAGCCCTGCCTCTCTCTCAGGGATTCAACAGGAGGAGAGACCTGAGTTTTCACTCTATCTCTGTCCCAACTCACATCTGACCCTGGGCCCGGCCCTCCTTCTCTGGGCCTCAGTTTCCCCATCTGCACAATGGGAGGTGGCTGCTGCTGCTGCTGCTAAGTCGCTTCAGTCGTGTCCGACTCTGTGCGACCGCATAGACAGCAGCCCACCAGGCTCCCCTGTCCCTGGGATTCTCCAGGCAAGAACACTGGAGTGGGTTGCCATTTCCTTCTCCAATGGGAGGTGGAGGACCTGCTAACTAGCGGCTCAGGGGTAGCTGTAGTGGGGGTCTGGCAGTAGAGAGCTTAAGGGCAGGTTTGGAGGGATGAGCCCCGAGCTGGGCTTATTATGGTCAGCAGTTGGCCAAGGGGGCACTGGCCCTGATGCCACTGACCTCTTCCCGTCTACGCTTGCAGTGATTATCCCAGAACTCGTAATGCCCAACCAGCAGGTGGCGTCTGTCCGGGTAAGTCCTTGGCTCCAGCCTTTGTCAGTCACATTAGCCCCAGGAGACACAGGGCCCAGGCCTTTAGGTCTTTCAGCCATCCTCCAAATGTTTTAACACTAGAAAGAAAATGTATTAACTCTCTGGAATGGAAACGAAGCACCTGCTTAATTGATATCATTAAACTCCATTAATTGTTAAATGTGGTATTCATAAAAAATTCATGACCTTAAAAACCACTTGCAGTGCTTTTCTTCAGAATTCTGGACTGTTACAGAGAAATCACAATAACTGTAAATTAAACAAGTTCCTCATATTAAATAATTTCCAGAGCAAGCTGCAAAAATGCTTTCAATTTTTATGGCAGTGGATATGTTTATATTAGAGGGTGGTGGCTGTGCCCGCAGTGGATGGGGGCTGAGGCCTCCCCCGCAGCCCTGGGGCCTGGGCCTGGCCAGGCCTTTTAACTGAGCTGGGGAGCTGCTGTGCCTTTTTGGAACTCACTTTCCCTTCCAGACAAGAAGCTGTCAGGCCTTGGCAGTAACTCCTTAGGGTTCCGGCATTTTATATGTGGGTGGCCCTCCTTGAGTTATGGAAAGGGCATGGGTGTGGAGATGGATGGGTCTGGCCCTCCCCACTTACAGCAGAATGTGCCCTGGGGAGGATAGGTCTCTGTCAGAACCCCAGTGTCCTCCCATAAAAGGGGAATAGTAATTCTCCCTTTCTGGGGCTTCCCGGGTGGCACTAGTGGTAAAGAACCCGCCTGCCAATGCAGGAGACATAAAGATGTGGGTTTGATCCCTGCGTTGGGAAGATCCCCTGGAGGAGGGCATGGCAACCCATTCCAGTATTCTTGCCTGGAGAATCCCATGGACAGAGGAGCCTGGTAGGCTACAGTCCATGAGGTCACAAAGAGTCGGATGTGACTGAGCAACTTCACTTTCTTTCACTTTAGTTATGCAAAGGAAAAGCCACTTATCACGCTTGCAATTCTTCCTCTCTAGGTTCTTTCTAGGCTCAAACAGTCAGTTTTCCAATCTTCAGCCCTGGCTGAAGGCGTTCATTCCAACGTCAGGAGTGTGGCCCTGGCTTTGAACAATTTTCTTTAAATCAACTCCCTTTTGAAACATCAACACCAGCTCTAGCCTCATCCTGAACAGTGACATCAGTGGCCTCACAGCTCTATGTGTTGGTTGTATTCTTCTCCAAAAGGCACTAGAGTGAATAAAAATGCCTCATTTCATGGTTCGCTGGGGGAATTCATACTCCTGTTAGCGAGCACTGAAAGGAGGGGTCTGGGGGAAGGTGCTTGGTACACAGTAGGTGCTCGGGACAAGTGAGTGTCCCTAGGCTTGTGCATGTATGGCGGTGAGAGGAGGGACCTTCCCAGGGTGACCTTCTACCTGGGAGAGACTTGGGCAGTGACCTGTTGAGTTGAAGCAGGGACATGTTCAAACACTGTTTTTTAAAGCATTTGGTCAGTGGCCTGGGGAAGGCTAATAGAGGTCATGGCGGGGCCAGGCTCCCAGGCTACCCTAGCTTCAGATTCCTGCTGGGGTTGGAGGGGTGCCTGGCCTGGCCCAGCCCCCAGAGTTTGTTCACTCTGTCTTGCTCCCAGGCCAGAGATGACGACTCAGGGGACAACGCGGCCATCCTGTTCTCCATCCTTCAAGTGGATTTCATCGCTAAGGACGGGGCCGTGATCTCTTTCCAGGGCTTCTTCCGGGTCTCCACTTCCTCGGAGGCCGGAGTGTTCACTGGCAACATTGAGTAACTGCAGGCAGCCCCCGGACAGGGGTGGGGGAGCCAAGCGGGGCCTCAGGGCAGTGAGTTCCCCATCCTAGGAGGGGTCCAAGGAGGTTCTGAGAGGACTCCAGCTTGGGTTTCAGAACTGAGTGGTGCCCTCCTACCTTCCATAGCCTGGTCACCAGCCTTGATTCCACTCTCCAAGGCACCTACCAAGTGACGGTCAAGGCCCAAGACAGGCCTTCTGAGGGTCTTGCCCAGGAAGCCAGCATCACCCTAAACGTGAGTGTGAGGTTCTGGCTCAGTTCCCAGTGCCCTCTGCCAGCCCCAGGGTCCCTTGAGCCTCATCTTCCCCATGTCCCCCTCCCATAGCTCTTCACCGTGGACCAGAGTTACCGTGTGAGGCTGCAGTTCTCACTGAGCAAGGAGGAGGTGGGCGCCAACTCGGAAAAGATTAAGGCGTAGGTCTCGGGAGCCAGGGGGGTGGGTAGCCTGTGGGGAAGAACAGGGCTTGGGAGCCTAGTCCCTGACAGAAATCGGAATGGAATATCTCTCAACCCTGTCCGTGACCCACATTTGATCTGGTCCTTGTCTTTGACCCTATACCTGTACCTGCACTTCCATTCTGCATGCCCCCAGGAGCCTATGGTTGGCTGGGCAGAGACAGGCCTAAATAGGGCTGCCACATATAGTTGCAAAGGCAGTACACTGCACAAGGGCACTCTGCTTGCTAAACTATAAACCCGGTCCTTAAGGAAGGGGCTTCCTTGTCTAATTTGTGCAAGAGTGCTACTTGCTTAGCCAGTAGAGCTGTCCAGAGGAGGTGACCCTCACACAATCCCTAATTTCACTGCCAGAGCCCTGGCCACAGGCCTGGACTAAGGCCCCTACCCCAGCCCTCCATGACATCTGCCCCCTTTGCAGGGCTCTTGCTCAGGCAACCAGGACTACTGTCTACATTGTGAACATTCAGGACATAGCCTCCCCGGTTCGGTGAGTGCCCACTCAGTGGATGGGGCAAGGAAAAGAGGATCAGCAGCAGGGCTGTGGCTGGGTGGTCCTGGGCTGCGGGCTTCACCTCTGCCCCACTCCAGGGCCCGAGGACGTTCCTACCTTGATGCCTATTTTGTCTTCTCAAATGGGTCGGCCTTGACCCTTGACCAGCTGAATATGTGAGTGGGGCTGCCCTTGGGGTGGGCAGGAGGGTAAGCAAGAAGCCTGGGGGATGCCAGTGTCCCTCGGGCCTGAGTGGGGCTTTGTGGCTAGGATGATCCGGACTGACCAGGACTCCCTGACGCAGCTGCTGCAGCTGGGGCTGGTGGTACTGGTGAGTGTTGGCAGGACAGAGGTAATGGGGGAGCAGGGAGGCGGGAGACTGACCCCACAGCCTCCTCCCATCACACTCCTTCTTCTCCAGGGCTCCCAGGAGAGCCAAGAGTCGGAGTCACCGGACACACTCCGCAACGTCACCATAGGACTGGGAGTGGCTTTGCTGCTGGTCATTGTGATCTTTAGCACGATCATCATGTGTACCCAGAAGAGGTGCTGCTCCCATCACCCTCTGTGTCTCCAACCTCCCCTCTCTCACCACCCAAGATATCTAGGGGTAGAGAGACCGGGGGCTTAGGTGCCAGGTACATCTGTATTCAATCCCCAGCGACTCCTTAGGATCCCTTGGGTAGGTCATCTCCCCTTCCCAAGCCTCAGTTTCCTCATTTGCAGAATAGGCTTGATGCTACATTCCCCAAATCATTTCAGGAATCCATGTGCATCTCATACCAGCAGACATCTGGCATGTGTTGCTGTTGTTCAGTCACTCAGTCTTGTCTGTCTGCGACCCCATGGACGGTGGCACCCCAGGCTTCCTTGTCCTTCACTATCTCCCAGAGTTTGTTCAAACTCATGTCCATTGAGTCGGTGATGCCATCCAACCATCTCATCCTCTGTTGCCTCCTCCTCCTGCCTTCAATTTTTCCCAGCATCAGGGTCTTTTCCAATGAGTCAGCTCTTTGCATCAGGTGGCCAAGGTATTGGAGCTCCAACATCAGTCCTTCCAATGAGTATTCAGGGTTGATTTTCTTTAGGATTGACTGATTTGATCTTCTTGCATTCTAAGACTCTCAAGAGTCTTCCCCAGAATCACAGTTCAAAAGCATCAATTCTTCAGTGCTCAGCCTTCTTTATGGTCCAACTCTCACATCCATACATGACTACAGGAAAAACCATAGCTTTGACTACACAGACTTTTGTCGGCAAAGTGATGTCTCTGCTTTTTAATATGCTGTCTAGATTGGTCATAGCTTTTCTTCCAAGGAGCAAGTGTCTTTTAATTTCATGGCTGCAGTCACTGTCCACAGTGATTTGGGATCCCAAGAAAATAGTCTGTCACTGTTTCCACTTTTTCCCCATCTATTTGCCATGAAGTGATGGGACTGGATGCCATGATCTTCATTCTTTGAACATTGAGTTTTAAGCCAGCTTTCTTTCACTCTCCTCTTTTTACCTTCATCAAGAGGCTCTTTAATTCCTCTTTTCTTTCTGCCATTAGAGTGGTATCATCTGCATATCTAAAGTTGTTTATATTTCTCCCAGCAATCTTGATTCCAGCTTGTGAGTCATCCAGCCTGGCATTTCATGTGATGTACTCTGCATATAAGTTAAATAAGCAGGGTGACAATATACAACCTTTATGTACTCCTTCCCCAATTTGGAACCAGTCCATTGTTCTAACTGTTGTTTCTTGACCTGCATATAGGTTTCTCAGGAGGCAGGTAAGGTGGTCTGGTATTCCCATCTCTTTAAGAATTTTCTACAGTTTGTTGTGATCCATAGTCAAAGGCTTTAGCCTAGTTAATGGGGCAGAAGTAGATGTTTTTCTGGAATTTCCTTGCTTTCTCTGTGATCCAGTGGATGTTGGCAATTTGGTATCTGGTTCCTCTGCCTTTTCTAAAACCAGCTTGTACATTTGGAAGTTCCTGGTTTATATGATTTTGAAGCATAGTTTGAAGGATTTTGAGCATTACCTTGCTAGCACATGAAATGAGCACAATTGTACGGTAGTTTGAACATTCTTTGCCATTGCCTTGCTTTGGGATTGGAATGAAAACTGACCTTTTCCAGTATTGTGGCCACTTGTGGCTGAGTTTTCCAAATTTGCTAACATATTGAGTGCAGTACTTGAGCAGCATCATCTTTTAGGATTTGAAATACCTCAGCTGGAATTCCATCACCTCCACTAGCTTTGTTCATAGTAATGCTTCCTAAGGCCCACTTGGCATCACACTCCAGGATGTCTGGCTCTAGATGAGTGATCTCATCATCATGCTTATCCAGGTCACTGAGACCATTTTGTAGAGTTCTGTGTATTCTTGCCACCTCTTCTTAAACTCTTCTGTTTCTTTTAGGCCTTTGACATTTCTGTCCTTTATTTTGCCCATCTTTGCATGAAATGTTCCCTTGGTATCTCTAATTTTCTTGAAGAGATCTCTAATCTTTCCCATTCTACTGTTTTCCTCTATTTCTTTGGAAGACTTTCTCATCTCTCTTTGCTATTTTCTGGAACTCTGCATTCAGATGGGTATATCCTTCCTTTTCTCCTTTGCCTTTAGCTTCTCTTCTTTTCTCAGCTATTTGTTACGCCTCCTCAGTCAACAACTTTGCCTTCTTGCATTTCTTTTCCTTGGGGATGGTTTTGGTTACTGCCTCCTGTACAGTGTTACAAACCTCCATCCATAGTTCTTCAGGCACTCTGTCCACCAGATCTAATTGCTTGAATCTACTCATCACCTCCACTGTATCATCATAAGTGATTTGACTTAGGTCATACCTGAATGGTCTAATGGTTTTCCCTTCTTTCTTCAATTTCAGTCTGAATTTTGCAGTAAGGAGCCTATGGTCTGAGCCACAGCTCCAGGTCTTGTTTTTGCTGACTGTAGAGAGCGTCTCCACCTTTGGCTGCAAAGAACATAATCAATCTGATTTTGGTGTTGACCATCTGGTGATGTCCACGTGTAGAGTCATCTCTTGGATGACTCTTGGGTTTTTGGAAAAGGGTGTTTGCTATGACCAGCATGTTCTCTTGGCAAAACTCTGTTAGCCTTTGCCCTGCTTCATTTTCTATTCCTAGGCTGAACTTGCTTGTTTCTCCAGGTATCTCTTGACTTCGTACCTTTGCATTCCAGTCCCCTATGATGAAAGGGACACCCTTTTTTGTTAGTTTTAGAAGGTCTTGTAGGTCTTTAACTTCAGCTTCTGTGGCATTAGTGGTTGTGGTATAGACTTGGATTACTGTGATGTTGAATAGTTTGCTTTGGAAGCAAACTGAGATCATTCGGTTGTGTTTTTTTTTAGATTTCATGCAAGTACTGCATTTTGAACTCTTTTGTTGACTATGAGGGCTATTACATTTCTTCTAAGGGATTCTTGCCCTTAAATATGCCCGTTCCTATCCGTTTTAGTTCACTGATTCCTAAAATGTCGATGTTCACTCTTGCCATCTCCTGCTTGACCACATCCATGCTCATGGACCTAACATTCCAGGGTCCTATGCAATATTGTTCTTTACAGCATCGGAGTTTACTTTCACCACCAGACACATCCACAGCTGAGTGCCAGTTGTGCTTTGGCTCAGCCTCTTCATTCTTTCTGGAGCTATTTCTCCACTCTTCCCCAGTAGCTTTCTGGACACCTACCAATCTGGTGGGGCTCATCTTCCAGTGTTATTCACATCTTTTTGTCTTTTCATACTGTTCATGGAGTTCTCAAGGCAAGCATACTGGAGTGGTTTGCCATTCCCTTCTCCAGTGAGCCATGTTTTTTCAGAACTTTCCACCGTGACCCGCCCGTCTAGGGTGGCTCTGCACAGCATGGCTCATGGTTTCACTGAGTTACGCAAGGCTGTGATCCATGTGATCACTTTGGTTAGCTTTCTGTGATTATAGTTTTCATTCTGGAGGCTGTGGGACTGTAGTTCTTGCTTCTTCTGTCTATACTCTGATGGAAGGAGGTAAGAGGCTTGTGCAAACTTCCTGATGGGAGGGACTGGCTGTGGGAAAATTTGGGTCTCCTCTGTTGGGCAGGGCCATGCTCAGTAAATCCTTAATCCAATTTTCTGCTGATGGGTGGGGTGCTCCCTTCCTGTCAGTTGTTTGGCCTGAGGCAGCCCAGTCCTGGAGTCTATAGGCTCTAAGGCAGCAAGCTGCAAAAGGGCTTATGCCAACACACCCCTCCTAGGATGGCTGCTGCCAGTGCCTGAGGGTGACAGTGGGCTGGCAGTGGCCTGACTCGGGGACAGGGCCACTGGCACATGCCAAGCCTTTAATAAATGCTGCTTTTTTCCCCCTTTCTAATGCATGTGGAGGCAGTAGACATATCTGGGTGTGATGCTAGCCTTTGCCACTGATCAGCTGTGTGGTCTTCAGCAATGATTTCCCTTCCGTGATTCTTACCCTCTGTAGGATGGAGCTAACACTCCACCAGCAAGGTGGTTGTGAAATCACACTCTCAGGGCCTGTACTGGGCACACAGTAGGTGAATAGGGAAAGTAGTGACCTCCCGTTCTGGGTTCCCCATAGCTACCAGCGGAAGCTTCGGGCTGTGAAAGCTGCCAAGGAGGCCCGGAAGACAGCAGTGGGGGTGATGCCCCCAGGCTCTGCCATCCCTGGGACTAATGTGTACAACACCGAGAGGTAAGTGGGGATCAAAGGGTGGGTAAGAGGCCCCATGGGGTGGTTAAGCCCATGGTTACTGGACTGGGCCTTCTCTCCAGGGCCAATCCCATGCTGAACCTCCCCGCCAAGGACCTGGGCTTTGAGTCCCAATCTTCCTCCAGCGACGTGGACCACATCAGGTGAGCAGTGCCCCTGGCAGCCAGGCTGGTTGGTGGTAATAGTCATGGTGTGGGGAAGGGTGATGGTGATGATGGTGATGGTGGTGGTGATGGTGATGGTGGTGGTGGTGATGGTGATGGTGGTAGTGGAATTTGTTGGCCACAGACAGGGTGGACTGGGCCTGCCAACCATCTGAGCTCCATTGTCTCCCCTACAGCATCAACTCCCTGGATGACAATTCTGTGGATCTGGAAAACCGCACGCAGGAAATCAAGGCAAGATGTGGGATGAGTTGGTACCGGGGTTTCTGACTTAGGGTGCTTCTCTGAAGACATGGGGTTCAGGACAGAGCTCAAGGGACCTGCTGCTGACATGGGTGTGTCTCTGCACTCAGCCCTGGGAAATCCCACGGCTTTGGAATGGGACCCAATCCTTATTCCTCTACTCATTCACTGTGACCCTGGGTGGGTGATTTCTTCCCTCTGGTTCTGTTTTCTAATCTATAAATGGGGATCAGAACACCAACTATTCAAAACTGTTGTGAGGATGAAATAAGAGTGGGTATAAAAACCATCTGGCACAAAGCAAGTGCTCAGAAATCTGGTTCCTTCCCTTTATATCCTTTATATAAAAGCTGGTGGGGTGGGAAGAGGAGATCCAGAGATGAACATAATCCAACTGAAGAGCAAAGATAGGTTCGAGTGAACAACAGCGCTATTGTTTGTTCAGTACGCTAGTTGGTTCGGTTAGATCAAGCATTTGCATAGCCTGGGCTGCTGACACGGGGAGCTCTTTAGATGTGAGTGTATCAGGTCACAGCCCAGAGATTCTGATCAGCTGGGGTGGGCCTGGGAAGGAAGGTGCTGCTAAAGCTCCTAGGATTCGAATGTGCAGGTGAGTGAGAACCTCGCAACTGGGAAAGTAGATCAGAGGGCTGGGTGGGGGATGGGGTGCTGGAACTGGGAGCAACTATCCTCTCCTTCCCACTTTGAAAGCCACCGCTGGAGTAGAAGCTCTAAGGCCCACTGACATTTGATAGTCTATGGTTTTGTGTGTGTGTGTGTGTGTGTGTGTGTGTGTGTGTGTGTGTGTGTGT